>NC_073639.1:32755681-33058712 GCF_029407905.1 Bubalus kerabau | reverse complement strand
TGGCAGAGTTGAAACTGGAACCCCAGGGCGGGGGCTGGGTTGTGGGGGGCGGCTCTAGACCTCATTGTCTCTTAGTATTTCCTCTGGTTCCTTTTTCTTTTGGGATGTTCTTCATGACTTGTCTTTAAGGCATCCTTTGTTTAATCTTCTAATTTACTTAGACTTGTTTTTCCAGTAAAAAAGAAAAAATTACCTGCTCATATGAGACTTTTTTCTGGAGTGCCTGATATAGACTTTTTTGGTATTTGAAGCCTTAATAGTGTCAGTTCTATAAAAAGTTTTGTCTTGTCTTGTTTTTCCGGTCGGGCTGTGTTGACAGTGGTTCATTCACGGCCCCGACGCTGCTCCTGAGCGCCAGCCTCAGGGTCACTTAACTTTGCTGCACTCTCATCCTGTGGTTTCCTTTTTGCGTCCTGGATATTCAGATTGCATAGCGGCTGTGTTTTTCCTGTCTGGAGAATTGGAGTTGTGTTACTCTGTCTCTCCACTTCCTGACTTGTAGTTAGTTCATTTAAGGATACAGTTCTGAACAGTTTGGTGTTTTTAAACGGCTCTGACTGTGCTCCTGGTCCCATCACGGTTTGCTTTCTCCACTTCTTTAGCGTTTGCCTTTTCTTTCTTTGACCCATCTTAATGGCTTTTAGTTGCCTTGAGTTCTGCAGTTATTGCTGTCTTGAGTAATTTGCCATCTTATGTAAAGGAGGCTTTGTTTTGAACATCAGCCAAAGAGACCAAATTCTTGTTTTGTCTAGAAGGTCTCATTTTTCTGTGCCTGTGGTGCTCACTTGGGGTGAGGAGGCGTGGGGGCCAGGTTAGTAGAGCTTGCTCAGCCTGGGGGCCCAGGCTGCCCCTTGGTTCTTTCTCATGTCCAGAGGTGTCTCTCATGTCACAGCTTTGGGAGACTCAGCTGCTTTGTGCTTTCTCCTCACTCTGTCTCAGCTGCATCAGTAAATCAGAGGGATGCCTACCCCATCTAGCCCTGGAGAGTGTTTTGAGGGTTTACTAATATTTAGAAACTTGGTACAGGGGGTATCTGTAGCTACACAGCAGATTTCTGTTGGACCTTTCTGTCCTTGAGTGGTTCTCAGGCCCCCCCCTGGAGTGTGTGGCCCCCACCTCCTGTCTGTGAGGCTGCCCGGCACCTTTCCTGAAGGGAGTGCCTCTGTTTGGTGGCAGTTCTGTTAAACTCTTTCTAGGTGTTTAAAGTTAATAGACATACGGGAAAAACAACTCTCTTCTCTCTTTTCCTTGGGATGTGCGGTGTCTTCATAGGCCTGCTACGGAATCCTCAAGGTCCCAGAGGGCAGCTGGCTGTGCCGGACGTGCGCCCTGGGCGTTCAGCCCAAGTGTTTGCTGTGTCCCAAGAAAGGAGGAGCGATGAAGCCCACCCGCAGCGGGACCAAGTGGGTGCACGTCAGCTGTGCGCTGTGGATCCCCGAGGTGGGTACCCTTCTGGCGGTTCAGCCCCAGAGCCTGTGGCTGCTCATTCTCATGGGGAGCCATTCATTAATTAGCAGGCCTCATCGCAGTGGTTGAGTAAAACGCCGCCTGTGAGTTACTACTCCTTTTTCCACCTTAAATTGAATCTGAGGCACACTGTCACCTGCTGACAGTGTGAACGTTTGTAGAGACGTTAACTGGGAGCCACACTAGTTGGATTCCTGGGTGGAGGTGTTCAGATCTGTCTTCAGACGCCATTGCAGCTGGCGCTCCGCTGTGCACAAGCTCCCGGGAGCCGACCCATGGCGTTCACGTCGCGGCCTTCCCCTGAGGTGGGCTGTAACCCCTTGGAGCTGGCGAACCACGCAGGCCACACAGTTGTGGTTAAAGAACCACTGCTCTAGGTCACATTTGTGTGATTTTTATTAAAATTCTTACTTAGCCTCGACCTTTTTAATTTCAGGTCTGGTCTAATTTATTTCAAGTCCCAGACCTTGACTAATTTAATTTGCACGGCTCACTCTGAGAATATCATTTGTGATTCAAATTTTAGCATTTTTTGGTGTGTAATTTTGGTGCATTTTTCTCCTGAGGAAAAAAGTTATCTGAGTGATTTTTGAAGTGAGGTTTCAGGACGTGGGATCTCACAGTTTGCTATTAACAGGATACAGTTCAGTGATCCAGCCCGAACATGGAGAGGGCATCTTATTTATCTTGGTAGTTTTCTATTTAGTATGTAGTAAACATTTCTGACTGAGGAGAATGGTTTTTCTCTAGTGAAAGAGAGCTACTAGTTTAAAGCAGTCACTACTTACTCAGTTGTTCACAATGTGTTTTAGTATATTTAAGATGGATTTCCAGCCTTGACCACTTCTCTGTGGACCAGAGGTGTACTCGCTTACCTTGTCCTGATACGTACACATCTGAGCTATCACTCGGGTGAGCAGTGAACGTTGGTATATCTGAATGTCTTTACAAACAGGATGTTTGCATCAGATGAAACCCAACCCCCCTCCCCAGGTGTGGAGCTTGCCCCTTTAAAGTGGGATTTTACCTGTGCTAGGAGGGCGAGGGCCCCTTGGCATGCCCTGGTAGGAGAGTTGTGGGGAAGGAAGCATCTTGAAGTTTCTCCTGTCTGTGCTCTGCCTTTGTCTGTCTGGTGGCCTCTACCGCTCTGTCTTGCTGTGTCTCGGCCTCCAGGTGAGCATCGGCAGCCCCGAGAAGATGGAGCCCATCACGAAGGTGTCCCACATCCCCAGCAGTCGGTGGGCGCTTGTGTGCAGCCTCTGCAATGAGAAGTTTGGGGCATCCATACAGGTAATCAGCTCGGTCGGGACAGTGTGACTGCCCTTCCCTGCATTGCAGGGCAGGGTTCTGAACTAACTATCACAGGGTTTGGAGCTGGGACTGGACTCCAGGAAGCACAGCCATCTCTGGTTGCTGAGGGCGGCGGTGGTGGTGGCGGGGGGTGCAGCCACACCCGGTGTGCGTGCCTTTGTTGGTGGGTTGTAACCAGAACACCAGTTGTAACCGTCACAGGGCAGCTCAGAAGTCTGCCTGGGCCGCCAGGCAGTTCCAGTCTGTGCCTATTTCTCGTTGCTGCCACAAGCCGGGCGTCGTGGGGACAGCCCTGGTGGCGAGCTGGAGGCTGAGCACTTGAGGGACAGTCACCCCCTACCTGCTGAGGGGCCCTGCTGGTGTCTGAGGCGTGCACGTGGGTTCCTTGTCTTGGTACACAGTGTTTGGAGTCAGCTTGGCATGCTGATGCTTTTGTGTTTGGTAAAACAGGTACACCTTGGAGCACCAGCTGGGTAGGGGGCACCACTGAGGTGCTGCTCCTAGGGTTCTGCACAGCCTGGATTTCTGATTTTTTTTTTATGCTCTTGTGTGTGGGAGGTGGGGTTGTGGGGAGAGCCTGTATGTAAAAATTGCGCCTGTTTTTTCTGTGTCCATGTGCAGGCAAGTGTGGAAGGTTATAATGTAGGAAGAATTAAGGAGAAAATATAGATGGCCTGGTGGTTTTCTGTGTTGTGTAAAAGACTGCTCGAGAAGTTAATTTCTGGGCCTCACGTTTTTGGCATCTAGTCTTAAGAGGCCTGAGACGCTGTTCCACCAAGGTCTCCAAGTCCTGCCTGTGGCCCTGCTGGCTCCTCCTGTGGGGTGTGCCCCCTCGGGGCCATGGCTCCACCCCCGCCCCCCCCCCCCCCCCCCCAGTCCTCCCCGCTCCTCCTCAGTCCCCAGGTCACGTCCTGAGGGCAGAGGTGTTGGTTTGGGGTGTCTTCTCTCTTGATGCAGAAAACACAGCAGCTCAGCACAGACACACACTGCACAAGCTCGGTCAGACCACCAGTTGCGGCTTTGAAAGAAGTGACCTCATTTGACAAAATCAATTTGTATTTTGGCTGATAGATATTCCTCTCGGTAAGGTATCCAGTGGCTGGTGGTTTTTAAAAAGTTTGCATTTTACACGCCAAACAGTTGTGCTTTTCTTCGTTATCACTTCCACTGGTGTTCAAGAATCCAAAATGTAACAAAAATATTCAGAGGGTGAGGCAGGAGACAGCTGGTGGGATTTGGCTGTGGACCTTGAAAATAGTGCAGATTTTTTTGTATGTGAATGGAATCTGCTTAAAACTAAAACATGACAAAAGCCTTTGGCTTGAGAATTGTATTCAGAGGACATGGAGGAGAAATTTTTTAAAAGCCACAAAGTAAAGAAAATAAAAAAGACATTGGAGTGGGTATATGTATGTGTGTATAGACTGCCCATGTGAATACTTTCAGGAAACAAGCTGTGCAAACCAAGAAAAATGGAAATGGTTTTCTCCTGAGGTACCTGATGTTCTGAGGGTAGAGATTACACCCTTTACTGAGCAGGTCCTTCATTGATGCTTACAGGAGGCAGGCCATTGGGATCTCTGCTTCTCTTTTAAACAGAGATGATAAAATGATGTTTTTTTGTTGTTGTTGTTGCCATTGACCTCTTTTTTCCAGAACATTAATTTGAAGGAGGAGAGGCCAAGGAAGTTTGATGATTTTTCATATCTTCACAGAATAGACTGATTTTATTAAAGAATTCCTGTCTGAAATGTCTGCAGCTGGAAAGGCTCAGGCTTATGTTTCTGTAACATCTGTTTGCTGAGTCAACCTGAATGGGAAAACCCAGAGGAAGGCCATTTGGCGTCTTTACAAAGCCCAGCATAAATGCTCTGCTGTGGCGTGTTCCTCTTGCAGGTTGGGGCGCTGATGTAAAATGTTGTTGGCGCCAAACACTGATAGCGTCTCTGTTGTCCGTTCCACTTGCCTCCCCTCTTGGCTGCCTGCGGAGGAGGAGGAGCGCTTGGCCTTTTACTGATAGTGGCCAGGTGTGTGTGTGTTGTGCCACCAAAGCGGATTTCACACGTTGCTTGGAATTGAGGTTATTATTAAAGACAATATTACAGATTTATGTTAGTTTGTGTGCTTGAAGTGTGTACACTGGGGGAACTGATTTTCTGTGAAGTGAGCTAGATTTTCTGTGAAGCAAGCTAGATTTTCTGTACTTCTGGGTAGAAGAGACTTTGTCATAATGGAAGAAGTCATGACTGGCACTGAGTCCCCTCTTAAATACTGAAGTGATTAGGGGAAGAAGCCCCAGCCCCAGCCTCTGCAGAATGTGACGATGCTGTGCAGGGCTCCTTTGAATGAGTTTAGTTAAGCTTTTCAGCTGGCCCCACGCCCCACCGGGTTGCGGGTTGTTCTCCTTTCTACAGCCCTGCCGCACCTGGGATCTCTTGGCCTCAAACAATACCGTGTTGCTTTTTAAGGGACTGGCTTCAGTCACCACCAGGAACCTCCTCCCTGGCATTCTCCCAGCACTGATCAGATGGGAGAAGTTAATCGCTTTCCTCCTGCTAGGCCTCCAGCTTGCTGTGTGGATCAAAGGCACTACATGGTCCTCCTGGTGGGGCAGTGAGTGGGAGATCGGGCTGGGTAGTGCCTGACCTCTGGGCTGACCTGCCTTCCACCTGCTGGCAGTAGGTCCCTCGCGCTTGCGCTGCCAGGCGTGGCGCACCCGGGTCTCGGAGCTTGGCCTCATGGGCCCGGAGGCCTCTGCATCTGGCAGAGCTTCCCTAGGGTGCAGAGACTAGTCTCACGCTGTCTGTGCGGGGTGGTCCCAGTCTCTGGTTCCTTGCATCTCTTTGGGAGTTTTTAATTCACCTCCTGGGTCTTGAGCAACCCCCGCTGCTGGGAGGAGTGTGCCACCTGTGTTCGGCCTCGTCCTGGGGGCCACAGGAAGGGCCCCTGTGATCCTGTAACATCTCTGACTGGTGTTGTCCTTGAGGAGATTTCACCACTCAGGCTTTTAATATACACGTTAAAAAAGCTCAGATAAAAAAACAAGTGAATGCCTCAGAGTACACGCTGTGTATTGAGAACATCTGCATGTGCCACCTGTATAATTACGCCCGCCTTACGAGGTGATTCTGGATGCAGTTGCTTTTGTAAGAGAGTTACTGTTTGGTTAATGAAAAAAAGCCTCCTGAATCCCAAGCCATAGCTTGTTTAAAACACAATTAGATCTGCTGGGGGTCATCCACGTGAAGCCTTTCTGTCCTGAGCGCTCCAAGTGCAGCTCTTCTATGTGTGTGCATGTGTGTGCGCGGGTGCACGCGCGTGCGTGCGTGCGGGTGGACGGGGTGCCTGCGCTCAGGGCTTCGGGTCCTGTCGCTCCCTAACCCCACCTCTTGCTCTGTTTTCTTGCCAGTGCTCCGTGAAGAACTGCCGCACGGCCTTCCACGTGACCTGTGCGTTTGACCGGGGCCTAGAGATGAAGACTATCTTGGCAGAGAACGACGAAGTCAAGTTCAAGTCCTACTGTCCGAAGCACAGCTCTCATCGCAAAGCCGAGGAGGGCCTTGGTGAGGGAACCGCTCAGGAGAATGGGGCTCCTGAGTGCTCCCCACGGGATCCGCTGGAGCCCTTCGCTGGCCTCGAGCAGAATCGGGAGGAGGCCCACCGGGTCAGCGTCCGCAAGCAGAAGCTGCAGCAGCTGGAGGACGAATTCTACACGTTCGTCAACCTGCTGGACGTAGCCAGGGCCCTGCGGCTGCCCGAGGAGGTGGTGGACTTCCTGTACCAATACTGGAAGTTGAAGAGGAAGGTCAACTTCAACAAGCCCCTCATCACTCCAAAGAAAGACGAAGAGGACAATCTAGCCAAGCGGGAGCAGGATGTCTTGTTTAGGAGGCTGCAGCTGTTCACGCACCTGCGGCAGGACCTGGAGAGGGTAATGATCGACACTGACACCTTGTAGTGACCTAGAGAAGACGACGGCAAAGAGACGGCCGCTGGCCCAGAGCAAGGGACGGTAGCCGGTTCATTTACTCTCAGACCCTGTACATACTGCAGCATGAGGTGGTGTTGGTTCCATATATTTATGGGCTGGGAAACTCGATGTACACACACGCAAGATGACCACAGAATGGGGAGCTTCTCTGGTTTAATTTTAAATAGTTAACTGTTCTTCTAGGAGATCACATGGGTGCCTCTTTCCCCTCCTCCATTCTAGAGCTAGAGGGAACAGCCCCAGGGAAATGGCCAAGGGATGGGCTTAGAATTGTTTACAGACTGAGGAGCCAGAACGGATTTCATGGTGCCGGGGGTGGGGCGGGCGGGCAGAGGAGGGAGATCTTTTGTTCAGCCTGGGGGGGCACCCCCGCCTTGCTGCCTCTCGGCCCAGCCTTGTTCCTCGGCTCCCTCACGGGGCCTTCGCCCTTGCAGTCACTGAGCAGAGCAGGTGTGGGTGCCAGCGTGTGTGCATCACCGCCACGCCCGTGCATGCCTGTTCCCCACGGTTCTCCCGCAGCGAGGTGCTACGTCGCCACTGAGGCTGTCTGTGTTGTGTGTATGTGTGGCTGTGTCCATGTGTCTGTGTGCTCTGTCTGGTGTGGGCGTGGGGTGGGATTCCTGGTGCACAGAGGCCTGTGATCTGACTGAGGAGCCCGTGGGCACACTAGCACACTCCGTTGCACACTTCCGGATCACACTTCTGCCCGCAGCCTCCGCTGGCGGCACTTCCCCTCCGCTGTTGCTGCTTTGTATCTCCCCAGCTCTCCAGCATCTCTGGAGTCCCCGTCTGGACCTCCTTTCCTGCTACAGGAATAATCAGGAGCGGGCTGTCTTTCCCCCCCCCGGCCTCCTGCTCCCTGTAGGTAGCTTCTGACTGAAGCTCACTAATTGGCGATGCGTCTCCGAGCACCTTCTGCGGCAGCTCCCCTGATTGCCCTGCTGCCAACAGCCGGCTCCGATTAAATTCATTAGTGCACGGGAGATGGAACGGAGGAGCAGCCTGTGCTGAAAGGCACTCAAGTGGCCTGAAATGGTTAACGCATGTCCCCCAAGCACCTAACTTATTAGTGATTCACCTGCCTGGGAGAGAATCTGACTCAGAGCTGACGGGAAGTGAGAGCCTAGGCAACGAATAGGGATACGTGGGGGAAGTACTGAACGAAAAAGCCCGGCTCTCACAGACACCAGCACCGCCCTGGCAGAGGAGGCGTGGCAGTGAGAGCATTGGTGGGCCTTCCTTAGAAGAGACTGTTCTAGAACCTGACAGTGACACCCCACCAGGATTCAGGCAGAGGGGAGGTGAGGGGCGCGGCATTGAGGCTCTCCTGCTCCCGTGCCCCCCCTGGTGGTGAGTGTGAAGAAGACCTCGCCTCAATCACAGGTCTGTGTGACCTTTTTGTTAGCGATGAGAAAAGGGTTCAGAAGGATACAGTGGAATCCTGGTGAGAAGCCTTGTCCCAGCTCGACAACTGCTGTACTTGGGGTTGCATGAGCTTTGGAGTCAGTCCTCAGGAGGGACGACGAGAAGTCTAATGTTTGGACTGTGTGTGTGTCTCAATCACCACAGAATAAAAGTGTAGAAAACGCTTGTGGTGTACTAACTCTTCTGTACATAAGATACTCAGATGAACACGCACTTGTAATTCGGAAGGTTTTTTTGAGTCATCACTGTCGCTTTTTAAGTAGAATGCCGATGATGTATGAGAATAGGGAATAAAGCAGGATTTTTGTCTGTGTGGCATTACTTGCATTTACTTTAAAGAGTCTTTAAGATTTTAGGGCATTTAGTGTCAGTTTAAAATAAGCTTATTAAAATGAAAACCACGTTTTCCAGAATGTGCCACAAGGCCTGTTAGGGTGGAGGCTTTAAAAAAAAACGGAAATCGTGGCCATGCTGCAGAGAGTACAGTTATTTGTAATTATAAACAGTATTGGGCAGAAGACTCATCAGAGCAGGGGTGACAATAAGAACAAATCATAAATTTGTTTTCAAGAGTCTTGGGTAATTCACACACTAGCTAGGTAGTGTAATTCACACTAGGAAATTAACATTCCATAGTGGTTAATATGAAGGAGCATCATCAAGGCATGTGTTCCCTTCAGAACTGAGGAGTAGGCCTCATTAGAAATGCAGACAACGCTGAGTGATAATGGTGGTTGTTCCTGCAAATACACACCTTGGGGGCGCCTTGCACACCTGCGTTCTAGTTCTGGACCAGACAGGTGACAGGAATGGACTCCCAACGGTGTGGGGACCTGAAGACACGATTACCGATGTGGCAGGTGCCATGCCAAGTTGCCAAGGCTGCCATTTCACTCTGGTGGGATCGCTCTCCCCCAGGCATTGTCTTCTGAAGGAAGCACTAAACATGAATTCAGCAGCAAAAGGAGTACTTTCTCATATAAGGATATGCTGCCTCTGCACTGGGGCATCGAAAACAGCAGGTCCTGGGGGGCCGTTCTGCCCAACTTTTGGTGGGATGGTCACTTGACATTCTGATAGTGGCCGCAGTTGTCCGGGAGCATAAAAGACAAGTTAAGCTCTAGTGTTGCAAGCAGTGTTTGGGATTCAAGAAAACTTGAGATCATTGTTGGGCTCCCGAGGGCAGTGGTTCTCAGAGCGTGGCCCTCAGCCTGCAGCAATGTGACCTGCTGACCTTCGGACTCCACCTCGGACTGTGGAAATTCTGGGTGTAGAGGCCAGCATTCTGTATTTTAGGGCCCTTCCATGTTTGGGAACCTTTGCTATGTGTCTTGGGTTTGACATGGTATGGTAGATCTGGTTTTGGGTGCCACCTCGCTGGCAACTGGGAGAAGATGGAGGGACAGGAAGTGAGGTCTAGCAGGGCACAGAAAGGCCAGGCAGGGTGTGTCTTGACAGAGCCTCAGTTCAGTTCGATATACAGGGGCTGCTGATGGAAGTTGCCCTTCACGGGGTGTTTTGTGCATAAGGGAGGTGAGGTTTAGGGCACTCAACTATTCTGTGGCCACCCAGGTCTAGGTTATTCAGAGGCTGATTTTTCCAATAGAAAACCCTGGGGTCATAGTTAGATGTCTCTCTTCTCAGATCATGGGGAATGGAAGTGTGGTTTTCCCACTTAGCAGCCAGGGTGGACATCTTTCCTGGGAGAAGTGGTTGCAGACGCCGAAGTTCAAGTTCTCTGTCTTTTCTATTTCCTTTGACCATTTTAAGGAAAAAGAGATGTATCTCTATTGTACATCTGACTTAAATAGAAGAGTAACCTTGTCCACTCCTGTCAGAATTTACCTTTCCCAGCTCCACAAGTTGGGTCCTGTCTTAATGTAAAAATCACTCTTCATTTGTTTTTCATTAATTAATGAATCTGTAATAAGGATCTAGGTTTGACTCCTTCCTCTTTTTGAGCTTCTACTCTTAAATCTCCTTTGGGTGGAATATTTGTAAAGAAAATCTCACCCACTGGCTACCTCCATCCCCAAACTGATCAGAATTCTTAAAAAGAACACCTACTTACTGGCCTGGCGGGGAGAGGGTGAGGCTGTCAGAATGAGTTTTAACCAGGGTGAAGGACACTGAAGCAATATTTACTCTGAGATAGGAAGGCTGATTTTCTTCGCAATTATTTTTATTAACAAGTGTCAGAAAATTCCTAAACAAACAGTGAATCATTTGGGAACAAAAGAAGCCTGACTTGGTGTTCCTGCTGTTGGCCCGGAAATTACACCATTTATGATGTGTAAAATGCAAACATGAAAGCCAGCTGACCTTGTGTCCTTTCGCAAAAGAGGCTGTCTTTAACACGCCGTAAGTTTATGGGGAAGAGCAGATGGAATTGTTAGGGTTCTTTAAGGGCGTTGTCTGAACATAAGCCAAAATTCAGGGTCGCGTGTGTCTTGTTGCCACTTGCTGCCGAAAGATGAGTGACCTTTGAGAAGGTGACGGGATGGGACTGCCCAAGTGGTGGGAGAGTATAGTTGTGCCTTTGGTGTGGGAGCTGATCGGGATACTGAGTCATTTCTCAGTCTTGCCATTGAGCTTTCTGGGAAGGTATCGATCACATCTTGAAGACAGGTTTAATTGTGCATCTGGTGTGTTGCGTTTGACATTTGTGTTTTCAGGCCCTTGCAGACTGATTGGGTTTACCAGTAAGTGTTAGGACTGAAGAGATTTAAGGCAGTTTATTGACTAAGTCATTAAATTTTGACTCTATTGACTGACCACAGGTGGCTTTGAAAGCGGGGAACAAATTCGTGTTGATTAGCTTGTGTAGGTTAATGAGGATATGTGTGCAGTCCCCCAGTGGTTGCGCATCAGATGCCAAGTGGAGCTCATAGCGCTGGGCTCTCAGTTACTGACAGATGGATCAGGAAGCAGGCAGTGCCAGTGATGCAGAGAGCTGGCCTTAAGATGCTGATGTAGCAAATCTGTGGCAAAGCAAGGACCCTCCCTAGGTGTTTGCTCTGTAGGAACAAATTAGCTACCTGTAAACTCCAAGGTATTTCAGAGAGCTCAGTGTCCAGTTGATGGAACTTCACTTGGGTTCTTGGTGACCACCTGGCATTCTCGTGGGCCCCACGCAGGAACGTTTTTTGGGGGCTCTTTCCTCTAATGGCCCTTGACCCCGTGCTTGCCTAGTTGCATCTTCAGAAGATGCTTGATAAAGTGCAACCAGGGTGGCTTCTGAACTGCTCTAAAGCTTCTGACAATAGAATTCATGGGAGGATAAGCACAGTCCTTTGGCAAGAGCTGGTATGCCTGGCCTTGGACACCGTTGGCATCTCTCTGCTGGGATAAGCCAATGGCCAGGCCGTTGGCCTGGTTTGGTGTTGGGGGCATGGCTCCCTCCTACAGGCCCTTTCTCTGGTGGTACTTAGCATCACAAAGGGAGGTCAGAGATTCCATACAACATTTATATTTTGATTTCAAGTCAGTCAAGGACCTAGTGGGATACATTTTTTCCCCCTCAGGTTAAAAAAAAAAGTACTGTTATAATGTATATTGCTTACTTAGAATCTTTATTCTCTACGTTCCAGGTTCGGAACCTCACTTACATGGTGACCCGCAGGGAAAAGATTAAACGATCTGTGTGCAAAGTCCAGGAACAGATATTCAATCTTTACACTAAGCTTTTGGAGCAAGAAAGAGTTTCAGGTATGCATTAAGCCCTGGTAGGTCAAACAACAGGGAAGGGGTTTGTTAGCCTTAACACTCTGTTCAGGGGGAAAAACATGCTAGTGTCTTTTCAATTTTATTTTTTACTCTAGAAGAATCAAAGGGAAGGCTTTTGTTGTTGAGGGAAATCTCAGGCATTTGAGGCACTGTGGTCTAGGGGACGGGGCCATGGGTTCAGCCTCATATGGGTTAAATCCTGTATTCCCTACTTATATGCCCAACACAAGTGAGTCTAAAGTTTTCTGAGTCTCTTCCATATCCTCACACGTAATGTTGGGATGAGATCTCCAGCTCCCTCCTGGGTAGTGAGACTCAAAGAGCAACTTATGTATTATAAAGCACTTGATAAATGTACCGAGTCTTGGGGATACCTAAAAAGATGTATTGATTATCTAGCCTTTGGTTCTACCTGTAACATATGGTAAATATATCTAAGATTGGGTACTCAATGCACATATCCACATTTAGATAACATTTACAGTGGATTATTTCGGTGTAATTGAAATTTTGAATATTTTTGAGATTCAGCACAAAGTATTTATTTAGTGCTGCCTATTTTTGCATTTCTCTGGCAAAGAAAAAAACTAAGGTATGGACTTTCTTCCCTTTGGAGAGCACTTCAGTGACTTTGAGATCAAGTGCATAGTGGGACAGGTTGTTGGACCTCTCTGAAGCCTGTCCATCTGTAAGAGTTTTGGTCCAGAATTCTGGCCTCTGAAGGCCTTTAAGTGCTAACATTCTGTGCTCACAAGCCCCAGAAAGCAGGTGTTAGAAGGATTTCAGAGGAGGAGGAAGAGTGCTGAGTGTGTAGAGACCTACCCGCTAGTAGGTAGGTCTTGGGAGCGGGTGTCTGCTTCTCTTTGCACGACTTTCCTTGTGCACAGTCAACCGGCTTACTCTAACCTTCTGCTTTTGTGGCTCTGTACATATACTATGAAACATGGACTAAACAAAGAAATAATAACCTATTATGTTGACAAAACCATCTGGATATATGTGACCAGAAGTAACTGGTCAGCTGAACAAAGGAAAAAAAGCTTGGCAAGTTTTAAAAGATATCCTTGTTTTGATGCCATTAACTTATTTAATAATATCATCCTAGATAATTTCCTTTGCAAGAGTAAATATTCCCCAAATCTGTCAAGGTTATATCAATAGTTAGACTTGTGAATTCAGTTGTAAAATTTTTGAAATAAATTTTTTCAGGTAGAGTACTGTAAATATTGGGTTGGCCAAAAAGTTTGTATTTTTTTTCATAAGATGGTGCAGAAAAACCCAAAAGAACTTTTTGGCCAACCCAGTACCAGCAGTTTGATTCATCAAAGTGAACTTATGTCTTTTCATTATTCCTACTTGAATGCAAATGAAAGAGGGGGCTCTCCCTTCGTGTCCACCTGGCTGGCGTGGAGCACTCTCCTTCAGCAGCAGAGGCCCAGGATCGCCAGTGCAGCTGTGCCCATGGAGTTTTGCCCCTGGAGGGCTTTCTCTGACTTGCTAGGTCCTTATGTCATGAGTGATCACTGATGAGTGAGTTTGCCTTTGAAAATAAGTTGTGAAAGGAAGCTGTAAAGAATACTTTCATCTGATTCTCCTTGAGCCATTTCTTACAGATATCGTAGGGCATTTTTGTTGTTTGTTTCATGGCAGCGTTTCTTTGGGTAAGTGGTTGAGCCTCTGAAGGTTAGGCAGTGTTCTGTGTAACAGCTGTGATGCCGGCCTGTGTTCCCACGTCCCCCTGCTGTTCCACAACAGGAATGGGGTGCGGGGTCCTCGTACGTGCCAGGTTGACTGGTTGGAAGCCATGCCCCAGGGAGTGAAGTGGGAGCCCCTTAGGATGCCTTTTTTTCCCTTTCCTTTTGCCAGTTTTAGACTTTCAGTTGTGTTCTTGCTTGTGCCTCACCTGAGTCTACCTTTTGAGACAGAGGATTCCAGATGAGGCAGAGCAGATGGCCGTGACTTGAATGTGTCCCTAAGGTCCATGTTGACGCTGTCCGTGATTCTGGAATGGGCAGGGCTGTTCTGCTTGGGTGAGTGTCCTCAGCGGGGACAGTGCCTGTGGGAGTCATGAAGCTGAGGCTCCTCAGAGGCCTGGATCCCGAGTCACGATGGAAATCAGAGGACAGTACCTCTTACCTTTTTATTTTCCCACAGCGGGTGACTGAGTAAAAGAAATAGAAATGTGGTGTGAAGGTTGACCCTAAGTTTGGTTACTGAGAAAGCGGGCATTTCTGAAACAGCAGATTGAAAAACCCCCTCCCCTGTGGTCGTGGTGATTCTCCGTTTAGAGTCGCTAGCTCATTCTGTCTACACGTGGTGTCCGTTCCTGCCCAGCAGTAGGTTCACATGGGCTCCTGTGCTACTCTGGACGAAACCTCATTTCCTGGTGGCTCATGGCTCAGAGAACATGACAACTGTTTTGAGGCTCTGGAGGCTTCTGCAGGGACATGGTCCTTCTGATGAACTCTAGGATGTTATGGATTTACCCAATATTTTTCAAACTGAGGGTAACACTTTGTTGCCAGGTTGTGCGATACATTTTAGCAGGTCAGCACCAGCATTAATAAGGGAAACAACAGAAAATGTTCGAGTGCACATCAGGTGATGAAGGCTAATATGGTTGCATGAAAAGTGCACTTTTACTGGGTTGATTGTGCAACTTAGTTCTTAATGTGATTTGCATAAAAAGTGCTTGAAAAACACCAATTTAACTTATCCTTGTTTAGATGATAGTTTAATTTCACAAGTGTGTTGTATATATAATGAGTAAACATATGTACTCTGTGTCAAGAATGATTTTAAACACCTTCCTTTATTCATTTCACAGTGTATGTGTATTTATCCTCCCTCGAGCCCTGGGCGGGGTAGATAATTTGGAGAAAGCAGCGCAACAGCTCCACTCCCTGCCCCTGTGGGTGCTGCTCCCAGGCGGCGGGCCAGGCAGGTGCTGAGACCGGGGGGTGGTGGAGGCAATGCTTACTTGACCACGGAAAGATTCTGCAGTAAATCACATATGAGAATCAGATTAGTTATTTTGTTTGAAGGCAAGTGTATTCCTTGAAAAGACAGTTTCATGAAAAAAATTATGTGAACTCAAGCTGTTTTAGAAAAGAGCATCTAGAGCATGCAGATTCTCAAGGCAGGTAGTATCTTTACTATAAAAACCAAATCTTTACAAACTGGGTGACTGTATGTTGTACTGTTGGGTGGGAAGTTTGCATTAGTGGGCCATGCTAAGGGGTATAAAATTGTATTCTTCTGGATTTGCTTCTGCTGAAATTTCTTTTTTTGTGGTTTTATGTTCACAGGTGTGCCTTCTTCCTCTTGCTCCTCCTCCTCGCTGGAAAACATGCTTCTGTTTAACAGTCCTTCTGTGGGCCCTGATGCTCCCAAGATAGAGGACTTGAAGTGGCATTCTGCATTCTTCAGGAAGCAAATGGGTACTTCCTTGGTTCACTCACTGAAGAAGCCCCATAAGCGAGATCCATTGCAGAACAGCCCTGGGAGCGAAGGCAAAACCCCGCTAAAGCAGCCAGACCTGGGGGGCAGAAGGGAGGGGACGGTGGGCCCAGAGAGCTTTCTGAGTTTTGAAAAGACGTTTGCAGAAGCACGGCTCATATCAGCACAACAGAAAAACGGCGTGGTGACGCCAGACCACGGGAACAGGAGAGACCATCGTTTTCAGTGTGACCTCAGCAAGGGGGACTTAAAGGACAGACCTTTGAAACAGAGTCACAAGCCTCTGAGGTCCACAGACGTGTCCCAGAGGCACGTGGACCACGCCAGAGCTGCCGCCTCCCCTGGGGCGGGGCAGTCGGCGCCAGGCACGAGGAGGGAGGCGGTGCCCAAGTGCAATGGCTCCCTGGTCAGAGTGAACTATAACCAGTCTGCAGTCAAAGTGCCTACGACACCGGCCAGCCCAGTGAAGAACTGGGGAGGATTCCGGATTCCAAAGAAGGGGGAACGGCAGCAGCAGGGAGAGGCCCCAGAGGCGGCCTGCCACCAGCACTCAGACTACCCCTACCTGGGCCTAGGCCGAGTTCCAGCCAAGGAGAGGGCAAAAAGCAAACTGAAAGCTGACAACGAGAATGACGGGTATGTCCCTGACGTAGAGATGAGTGACTCGGAGAGCGAGGCCTCTGAGAAGAAGTGCATCCATGCCAGCAGCTCTATCAGCAGGAGGACAGACATCATCAGGAGAAGCATTCTGGCCTCTTGATGAAACGGGCACGATGGTGCAGGAGGCGAGAGCTCTGACACGGGGGAACGAGCGGAAACCCATCACTCCTGAGCTACACAAATACATTTACTTGCAATTCTGATTGGAATTTTTTTTCAGAGTCATTTATAAATCATTGTTGTGAGAAGTGTGTTATTTGCAACTTGTTGAGGAAACACAAGAGTAGATTGTAACCGTAAGACACTGCTAAGACTAGAGGCTGAATTAACACTACAATAAGAATGGATGAAATAAGTTTCTAAAGAGGGCTAGGCTGAACTAAGCCTAATGAGTGCTTACAGCCCTCTGTATCCTTCCCAAAGCACAAACTCTTAGTTACCTGAATATATGGAATCAGAGATGGTTCTTGAGGAAACCGTCACGTATCATTTAGTAGCCCATAAAACTTATTTTCTAGGACTGTGGTGGATCTTGAAATCATATTTATACTTTGGCCCATGGACTGTTTTGTTGCATTGTAGTATACAGGCAGTAGCTCTGAAGCTTCAGTAATTCTAGGGAATTCATGTGTAAATAAAGCAGATGAGGGAAGAGACAAGTTTTAAAAAGGCCATTACCGGAAGATCTGAAGGGACAGGGTAGAGCTGCCGGAGCTTGGAGATTCAGGCTGAATGGAAGCACCAAGGTCCTGCTGCCGGCAGCTCTCGACTGTGTTCTGGAGAGAGGGCGGGTGGAGAGCGACGCGTCACAGGGCTCCATCCGTGAGAGAGGGCAGTTGAGGTCCCGTCCTTACCAGTCCTCTCAACCTTTCTCTTCCCTAACCACTGCCTTCTGGGCCAGCTTGGGATTCCGCTGGCCTTTGGCAGTACCTGGCCACCTGGCTTCCAACACCACCATGGCTGTTCAGGTTTAAGCAATGACTTCCAGACTCTGGTGACGCATATTTCCAGAGTGGACCGCTAGTGCATATGCTGGGGAATCTGGCCTTCCAACATGAATGGATTCCTTGGGAGAAAAAAAAAGAAAATGGAAAAAAAAACACCCCAAAATAGGTTATATTTTAAAAATAATAGAAAGGCAATAAGTTGCGATAACCTCTTAACCCTTGACCAAGTTTATACAGGAAAGAGATTGAAGTGTAACAGGTTTTCTGGAGTCAGAGTTCTAAGCTCTAATTCGTAACTTGGACTTTCTGATTGCAAATGGCAATAACTAGTAAGTTATCAGCAATAAATTTAGCATTAAATTTGAGTACAATGTTCTGTTTTTGCACTCACTGCAGTGCGTTTTGTATTAAGACAGTGGATAGTGTTAAGGTCCTGTTAATTTTCTTTGGAATTCAATGTAGTTGTGAACCAAACTTAAGGAAACTTTAAGTAGCAATGAGATTTAGAATTATGGGCACTTGGAACAAGCCCAACTTCCCCTAAATTATCCTTAGTTTGTTAATACCAGTACTCAGATTCCTGATTCATTTATACATTTATTTCCATGTGGCAGGGACATTCTGATACTTAATGAGTAATGCTTTGAGTTCTGTAGTAGTTACCTTTCAAGTCTTCCAGATGACTGTCAACAAGGAAAAAAGGCTTATTGAATTCCATCTTGCTATGCAAGTTTTATCAGATGATCAAATAGTAGATCTGATACATCCCCATTGTATGTATGACATTTTCAAACCAAGTCTTAACTTTTCAAATACATTTTAGTAACTGATTCAGGGGAGGGGAAAGAATGACCCAGGTTTTTAGACTGACTATTTTTGAGCTATGGAGCTCATTTTTCAAAGAATGTTGTCCAGATAAACTGTTGCTACAGATATTAGAAGTTTCTTATGAATCCAAGTTGTACATTAACTCAGCATAATTTAAAAATCAGATCTTTTTTTTTTTTTCTTTGCATAAGAGCAAGAAACCTTTTGCTGGATACAGAAGAAGGTGGACTCTTTACAGTTCTTTTTTGACTACAGCAACAGCTCTGGGTGCGAGTATATAGAGGGGTAATCTGTCAAGCCATAGAAAGAAGATCTAAATTCTAGTAAGTCTATGACCTCTCACCGTTGATAAGAGGTACCAGATTCATTTGCACTATTAGGAATGCTAGTTTTGTGCAAAAATAATGCCTTACCTGTTTTTTCCCCACATTTAGGTTGAAAAGCTTTCAAATGTTCCAAGTTATGCTGAACCAAAAAGAAAACAAAACAAAAATAAAAAACCCCACACAAAAACAAAACACACAAACACAAAAAGCCCACACCTTTAATTCCTGCTTTGAAATGCAAATGGTACAGTTTCTCTGACAGTGTAATACAGCTCTGTAGGTCCCTTGCGCGTCCTGCTGGGAACTCGGTATGAGGTTATGAGCAGCGACTAACCCAACCTGCCCACTTGCACTCTGAGTATGGAACCATTTGCTCTTCTTTTCTTTTCTTTTTTTAAAGCTTTATCTTTCCGTGTGCATCCTGACCAAGAAATATCTTTGATTATGATCAATGTATTATGTCAAAAATGTAGGCTAGTTAAACTTTTGTAAAGTTGCCTGGAATGTCATTTGTTAGGTTATAAACACAAAATCTAAATGAAGGGTTATATGTGTTGTGTACAAATCTTAATTATTTTGAAATGGACAAACTTGTCATTAACATTTGTAACCTTGTACAGAGGATTTTTCACTATGTGCCTAGCTTGGTGTCCATTCAGCTAAAATTGGGTTAAAAAAAAAGGTGCATGAAGAGTTAAAAATCAGAATTAAACAAAAGTATATGTAGAGATGACTATTTTATATTACATGGCCCAATCCTGTATTTATTTCTACCCCGTTTTTGAAAGTATTTATAAAACTAGTTGAGGACAGCTGTATTTTTTTGTTGAACTATTTAGTAGAATTTGTGCCTTTTTGTCTGTATGTGAATAAATGCTGTACATTTTGCAATACATTTTAAAGTGTCATTTGAAATCTAGTTTTGCTAAATATTTAGCTGTACATGTGCACACTGTCCCATGTGATGGTGCATGTCGCTTGTCTCACTGGCGTGAAGACTGCTGGGCACAAGACAAGACTGGATGAGCACGGGGTCACTGAGCTGCTTTCTGGTTCAACTTGGATGGTGAGACCCTGACAAATCATGGTCTGATCTTGGTGTCCCCTCGCTGGACTTCTTTCCAGAATACAATGCTGGCTCTGAAAACAACCAGTTGAAGCAACTTAGTCAGGTTGGAGAGCCCTGGGTTTAAAGGCTAAACTAGTTTACCAGCCACGTGACCTTTGCCAAGCCACCTAGCAATTATAAGCCTCAGTTTTCCCTTCTGTAAAAAGAAGAGTGACATCCTTCCATCATCTTGGGGTTGCTCTGGTATTTGAAGAAAGCTCATGGAGCATCTCATAGAAAGCAAGCAGTAGGCAGTTAGTAAATGTTTGGCTGTCATGTTTATGATTAAGAAACTTATTTCTCCAACATAATGTTGACTGGTAAGTCTTGTGAGGCAAAAAAATACATGTTACTCGTGAACGACAGGGAGACTATTAAAAATTATTTTTCAAAGAATGGTTTCATTAAATGCATTATTTTGATCACAGAATTCCACAATATTAGGGCAAAAAAAAGATACCTCCATTCTTTACAAAGAAGATCACAGCATTAATTAGGCACTGGCAGAACTGGGCCAACCCCAGTTCTGGTTTTCTAGTCTGGTGTTCTCCCTGCTGGAAAGTCTTTACTCAACATCTACATGGAGGCATCAGCATGTAATGCAATGCACCTCTGTGCTGGGAACAGCAAAAGAGGTGCAGGTTACACAGAGATTAACTCTCATACATTGCGATGAACAGGAGCCACAGCAGGGTGGTGGTACAATTCCTAGTTTGAACTTTTGTAAAACTGGCCACTGGTGTTTTCTCTTTTAATAACATGAATCGGTGTGTTCATCAATTTGGCTAAAAGCTTGTTTATTTCTCCTTGTTCCTCTTTAGTAACTATTTACTTCCATGTTGCTTGCTCTGAGTAAGACCCCAGAGAGAAATAACTGATTCTTCCTACAAGGTCTTCAAGTTGAATAACCACAATAGTTCCCAGGGGAAATTAAGTCCCCCAGAGCCAAAGGAAGGGCCTCTTGCTGGCAGTTGTGCAACACGTGATGGGAAACGTGGCATCAGGGACCGTGTTCGTGGTTACCCAGATCACTTAGGAAACAGCTAACTGAGACATTCGCCATCTGCAGCAAACTTCAGGTCGAAATCTTCAGTGTGATTTCCCTTCAATGTTCAGAGCTGCATCTGATGATGTACCCTGGTCTGGGGCAGGCCAGACCTTTGACTGAAAAAGGGTAAAATCAAGTGTGTTATCTGCTTCCTTGACACTGACCGTTCCCTGGGCTGCCGAGTGGCGTCGCCGCAGTCCAGCCTTTCCTGAGTTCTAGTGCACTGCTTGTCGGGCACTTCGCTTTGACGTGTGCAGGTGCTCGAGATTTGAGAACTCATCCTTTTACTATACCCTGCCTTAACAGAATGCCATCCAGGCCTGGAACCTACGTGTATCTCTCCAACTCCCAGAGCCAAATGGTGATCTCGGTGTACATATTATACAGTATCTCTTTAGTGTTTCTTGCTTCTTCTTTCCCACTACCTGTTGCCGTATAGTTCAGTGCCATTTCTTGCCTGGATTATTGCAGCAGCCTCTTTCTGGTTTCCTTGATTCAAGTCTTGCTCCTCCCAGTTAGCTTCAGCCTTGCCATCTCCATAGTGATAACTTCCGCAATAATAACTGACTCTGTCATGCCACAAAGTCATCAGAGAACCTCCAGACTCCTGCAGATGGTTACCCAGGGCTTATCAAACGACAGAAGCACTCCTGGGCATTTAATGCACATTACTTTATTTAAAGCTCACAGCATGACAGACAGGGATTAAGCAGCGTGCTCAAGGTCGGTAGGTGGTAGAACCAAGCGTCTCCAGTCTCCAGCCCCAGGACCCTGCTGCCTCAGAATAAAGAGAGCATTCACATAGACTAGTTTGTGTATTTTTGGGTACACTAAGAATTTTATATGTGAACTTCAATGAATTTCTATAAAGAAAAGCTAATTATCTTGGTTTAAAATACTATGTTAATGTGCTGGTTGGATGACTGAACATAACACGATATATTTGGCTCGTGGTCAGTTACTCCCTAAGCTCCAGGAAGAATGGGATTACTTTCGTGTCCTATACATTCGTAGGACACACGCGCACACATTTACAGATATAAAGTATATGCATATATAGTCAACAAATAGCACTCTATCAGGAATGCAAAGGATAATTTTCTCTATATCCTGACACATTACTTGGAAAGTTAATCACCTAAAATCACACTGTTTCTTGACAATGACTCGGCAATTAGAACTAACGTTTTAAAAACTTAGATTGACGCTATGCAAATCAGTATTTTTGTGATATAAAGTATATAATCTGGTTAGCTTTCATAAATAAGTAATGCCAAATTAAATAGCAAAGGTAAAATAAAAAAGTATACTATCCTTCCTAATGTATCACTGATGTATCACAATATTCTCACTACTACTTGGCTTATACAGTCTGAGTCTTAAATATGACATTTATTAATTATGGGTTAAGTATGGTTATTTTACCTGTTAATCTGGCTGATGATTCTGATTTCTGGATTAGAACCATGTGAGACAATTTCTTCACAAAGCAGATCTTTTCTCTGGTGTTTTTCCTCCTCCGTGTAGTCTTTCCTCCTTTTCTTGCTCATTTTGGCTCTGGTTCAGCTTTACAGTTTGAATTGTTTCTCTTTTTCATATGAAATGCTGGTGGGCATATCTTTGCCTCAAATAGTCCCAGATACTCAAAGTAAGTAAGTAAGTACCTTTCAAACACCATGCTTTGAAATACCATGCTTATTTTGACTCAGGAAAGCATACAATATTGTATCAACCACTTTATAATTGCTAAACACAATTTAACATACATTTATTATTTTTTGGTAGATATCTGGTAAATATTTTTTTTTGGTGAAATTGTTACCAACTATGAAAAGAAATCTGTTAATATGTTTTTGAATCTGTCTCCTAAAGCAAAGGAAATAAACGAAACATAAACAAATGGGACCTAATTAAACTTAAAAGCTTTTGCACAGCAAAGGAAACCATAAAGGAAAGCAACCTACTGCACAGGAGAGAATATTTGCAAATGGCATGGCCAAAAACACAGTTCAAAAGCATCAGTTCTTTGGCATTCAGCCTTCTTTATGGTCCAACTCTCCCAGTTGATGCTTTTGACTGTGATGTTGGAGAAGACTCTGTCCCTTGGACAGCAAGGAGATCAAACCAGTCCATCCTAAAGGAAATCAACCCTGAATATTCACTGGAAGGACTGATGCTGAAGCTGAAGCTCCAATACTTTGGCAACTTGACGTGAAAAGCTGACTCAGACCTTGATGTGAAGAGCTGGAAAAGACCCTGATGCCGGGAAAGACTGAAGGCAGGAGAAGGGGACGACAGGACGATATGGTTGGATGGCATCACTGCCTCAATGGACATGAGTCTGAGCAAGTTTCAGGAGTTAGTGATGGACAGGGAAGCCTGGTGTGCTGCAGTCCATGGGGTTGCAAAGAGTCAGACATGACTGACTGAATAACAACAAAATGGCCAACAAGGGGTTAATATCCAATCTATATAAACAGCTCATATAACAATATCAGAAAAACAACTTGATTAAAAAATGGGCAGAAGACTTGATAGTTTTCAAAAGAAGAAATGCAGATGGCCAACAGGGACAGAAGAGATGTCTGCTAGTCATCAGGAAAATGCAAACCAAAACCACAAGGAGATCTCACCTCACACTTGTCAGAATGGCTACCATCAAAAAGAACACAAGTAATAAATGTTGGCAAAGATGTGGTTGGTTGATTGAAATATAAATTTCATACTGTGGAAAACAGTATGGAGTTTCCTTTTAAATAACTAAAAGTAGTTTCTATATGATTCAGCAATTCCACTCCTTGACATACATACATCTGGAAGAGACAAAAACTCTAATTCTGAAAGACATACACTCCAATGTTCACAGGAGCATTATTTACAATAGGCAAGACACAGAAGCAACCTAAGTGTCCATCAATATGAATGAATAAAGATGTGGTGTGTGTATGTATACACACACAAATAAGCATACAATAGAATACCACTCAGCCACAAAAATAATGAAGTTTTTACATCTGCAACAACATGGATAGACTTGGAGGGTATTATGCCAAGTGAAGTGAGTCAGAGACAAATACTGTATGATATCACTGTGGAATCAAAAAATATAACACACTGGTGAATATAACAAAGAAGACTTACCAATACAGTGAATAAACTGGGCTTCCCTGGTGGCTCAGTGATAAAGAATCTGCCTGCCAATGCAGGAAACACAGGTTTGATCCCTGGGCCGGGAAGATCCCCTGGAGAAGGAATGGCTACCTGCTCTAGTACTCTTGCCTCGAAAATCCCATGGACAGAGGAGCCTGGTGGGCTACAGTCCGCGGGGTCGCAGAGAGTCAGACATGATATGCATGTCTAAACAACAACCTCTCTCCCACTACCAGTGGGGAGAGGAAGAGGAACTACAGGGGTAGAGGATTAGGAGGTACAAACTACTACATACAAAATAGGCTGCAAGAGTATACTGTACAACGTGGGAAATATAGCTAATATTTCATATAACTAAATGGAGTATAACCTGTAAACACTGAATCTCTACATGGTACACTTGTAATATATTGCACAACTGTCAGATCAGATCCGTCACTCAGTCGTGTCCTACTCTTTGCGACCCCATGAATTGCAGCACGCCAGGCCACCTGCCCATCACCAACTCCCGGAGTTGACTCAGACTCACGTCCATCGAGTCAGTGATGCCATCCAGCCATCTCATCCTCTGTCGTCCCCTTCTCCTCTTGCCCCCAATCCCTCCCAGCATCACAGTCTTTTCCAATGAGTCAACTCTTCGCATGAGGTGGCCAAAGTACTGGAGTTTCAGCTTTAGCATATTCCTTCCAAAGAAATCCCAGGGCTGATCGCCTTCAGAATGGACTGGTTGGATCTCCTTGCAGTCCAAGGGACTCTCACGAGTCTTCTCTAACACCACAGTTCAGAATTATCAATTCTTTGGCGCTCAGCCTTCTTCACAGTCCAACTCTCACATCCATACATGACCACAGGAAAAACCATAGCCTTGACTAGACGAACCTTTGTTGGCAAAGTAATGTCTCTGCTTTTGAATATGCTATCTAGGTTGGTCATAACTTTCCTTCCAAGGAGTAAGCATCTTTTAATTTCATGGCTGCAGTCACCATCTGCAGTGATTTTGGAGCCCCCAAAAATAAAGTTTGACACTGTTTCCCCATCTATTTCCCATGAAGTGATGGGACCAGATGCCATGATCTTCGTTTTCTGAATGTTGAGCTTTAAGCCAACTTTTACACTCTCTTCTTTCACTTTCATCAAAAGCTTTTTAGTTCCTCTTCACTTTCTGCCATAAGGGTGGTGTCATCTGCATATCTGAGGTTATTGATATTTCTCCCGGCAATCTTGATTCCAGCTTGTGTTTCTTCCAGTCCAGCGTTTCTCATGATGTACTCTGCATATAAGTTAAATAAGCAGGGTGACAATATACAGCCTTGACGAACTCCTTTTCCTATTTGGAACCAGTCTGTTGTTCCATGTCCAGTTCTAACTATTGCTTCCTGACCTGCATACAAATTTCTCAAGAGGCAGGTCAGGTGGTCTGGTATTCCCATCTCTTTCAGAATTTTCCACAGTTGATTGTGATCCACACAGTCAAAGGTTTTGGCATAGTCAATAAAGCAGAAATAGATGCTTTTCTGGAACTCTCTTGCTTCTTCCATGATCCAGCGGATGTTGGCAATTTGATCTCTGGTTCGTCTACCTTTTCTAAAACCAGCTTGAATATCTGAAAGTTCACAGTTCACATATTGCTGAAGCCTGGCTTGGAGAATTTTGAGCATTACTTTACTAGCGTGTGAGATGAGCGCGATTGTGTGGTAGTTTGAGCATTCTTTGGCATTGCCTTTCTTTGGGACTGGAATGAAAACTGACCTTTTCCAGTCCTGTGGCCACTGCTAAGTTTTCCAAATGTGCTGGCATATTGAGTGCAGCACTTTCACAGCATTGTCTTTCAGGATTTGGAATAGCTCAACTGGAATTCCATCACCTCCACTAGCTTTGTTTGTAGTGATGCTTTCTAAGGCCCACTTGACTTCACATTCCAGGATGTCTGGCTCTAGGTCAGTGATCACACCATCGTGATTATCTGGGTCGTGAAGATCTTTTTTGTACAGTTCTTCTGTGTATTCTTGCCATCTCTTCTTAATATCTTCTGCTTCTGTTAGGTCCATACCATTTCTGTCCTTTATCGAGCCCATCTTTGCATGAAATGTTCCTTTGGTATCTCTGATTTTCTTGAAGAGATCCCTAGTCTTTCCCATTCTGTTGTTTTCCTCTGTTTCTTTGCATTGATCGCTGAGGAAGGCTTTCTTATCTCTTCTTGCTATTCTCTGGAACTCTGCATTCAGATGTTTGTATCTTTCCTTTTCTCCTTTGCTTTTCACTTCTCTTCTTTTCACAGCTATTTGTAAGGCCTCCCCAGACAGCCATTTTGCTTCTTTGCATTTCTTTTCCATGGGGATGGTCTTGATCCCTGTCTCCTGTACAATGTCATGAACCTCATTCCATAGTTCATCGGGCACTCTATCTATCAGATCTAGGCCCTTAAATCTATTTCTCACTTCCACTGTATAATCATAAGGGATTTGATTTAGGTCATACCTGAATGGTCTAGTGGTTTTCCCTACTTTCTTCAATTTCAGTCTGAATTTGGCAATAAGGAGTTCATGGTCTGAGCCACAGTCAGCTCCTGGTCTTGTTTTTGCTGACTGTATAGAGCTTCTCCATCTTTGGCTGCAAAGAATATAAGCAGTCTGATTTTGGTGTTGACCATCTGGTGATGTCCACGTATAGAGTCTTCTCTTGTGTTGTTGGAAGAGGGTGTTTGTTATGACCACTGCATTTTCTTGGCAAAACTGTTAGTCTTTGCCCTGCTTCATTCTGTATTCCAAGGCCAAATTTGCCTGTTACTCCAGGTGTTTCTTGACTTCCTACTTTTGCATTCCAGTCCCCTATAATGAAAAGGACATCTTTTTTGGGTGTTAGTTCTAAAAGGTCTTGTAGGTCTTCAGAGAACCGTTCAGCTTCAGCTTCTTCAGCATTACTGGTTGGGGCATAGACTTGGATTACTGTGATATTGAATGGTTTGCCTTGGAAACGAACAGAGATCATTCTGTCGTTTTTGAGATCGCATCCAAGTACTGCATTTCGGACTCTTTTGTTGACCATGATGGCCACTCCATTTCTTCTGAGGGATTCCTGCCCGCAGTAGTAGATATAATGGTTATCTGAGTTAAATTCACCCATTCCAGTCCATTTCAGTTCGCTGATTCCTAGAATGTTGACACTCACTCTTGCCATCTCTTGTTTGACCACTTCCAATTAGCCTTGATTCATGGACCTGACATTCCAGGTTCCTATACAATATTGCTCTTTACAGCATCGGACCTTGCTTCTATTACCAGTCACATCCACAGCTGGGTATTCTTTTTGCTTTGGCTCCATCCCTTCATTCTTTCTGGATTTCTCCACTGATCTCCAGTAGCATATTGGGCACCTACTGACCTGGGGAGTTTCTCTTTCAGTATCCTATCATTTTGCCTTTTCATACTGTTCATGGGGTTCTCAAGGCAAGAATACTGAAGTGGTTTGCCATTCCCTTCTCCAGTGGACCACATTCTGTCAGATCTCTCCACCATGACCCGCCCGTCTTGGGTTGCCCCACGGGCATGGCTTAGTTTCATTGAGTTAGACAAAAAAAGCGTAAAAGGCAATCAAAAAAGGAAAGTCTGGAAACATTTCAAGGAAATAACCCACTAATTTATATAACTTCCTTTGCTTAGATCTGTATTTTTCACTACAGTTACTAGACTTTTTAGGTTATGGCCAATTTCAAGATTTGAAAAAATTCCACTAGATATGAAAATACTTTTCTCAGGAAATTTTCTATGTAATGCATAAAGTTTGATAACCAAAAGGGCTCTTTGGGTTAGAGTCAGAATCAGAAAAGGCAAGGAAAGACCCAGTCACAGCCCTGACTCGTTATAATAAGGTTGATGAATGAAAATGTGAAAGAAGTTTTCAAAATTTGTTTTGCATCTGTTATTTCCTATCAACAACACAAATCGATGAACTAAAAGGAAAGAATGGACACTAGTCAGAATTACCTGAAGTCTAGGATGAAGTACGTGTATGAGAGAACCAAGCTGTTTGCCGTGAGGTCCAGTTTCCTTGACCAGGGGCCTCAGAGAGCCTTGAAGCAACTGCTCAGTCACTGCCAGGGAACAGGAGAGACGCCAGAGCACAGATTCCGCAGACGAAAGATGCAGTGTTGGTAGGAGGAGGGATCTGGGTTGGAGATACCTGGTTTGAAAGCCTGCAGCAACACTTTTCTCCTCCATGACCCTGGGCTAGGTGTTTGACTTTTATGACTCTACACCTTTAGAAAAGGAATGGTAACACCTACCTAGCAGGGCTGTTAGATTATATGAGATAATAAATGCAAAATGTTAGCACAATGCCTTGCATATTGTAGGTACTCAATAGGCATACGTTATTAATACAGATTGGCATGGTTATTGTAGATCCAGGGGTCCAGTGGTTTCTTTTGGCTACTTGTAGAAACATGACGTAACTACCCTTACTCTCCTTTATCTCCTAGAGCACAGTTTCCATGACAGGAAATCCTAGTCTCATATTTTTAATCTTCACAGATTTAAGTGCGAACAGATGTCCTTATACATCAGATTATACTCTGATGGCTTTTTTATTCTTTGAAAAAGGGATAAAAATAGGGACTGAGAACTTCCATGATGCCACACTACAAAACTCAAGCATTTTAAATAAACGTAAAAGGAACACACAGTGATTACTAGGATGCTGCATGGGTTTACTAAGAAGAAATTTAACTTATCTTTTCAGACAGGATTACTAGATGAGGCCTGGCAAGTGCGACAGTTGTGGCATAAGTGAACTTGGTGGGCAGAAGCCTAGGTCTGTCTAGGTGGTTTTGCGATACTGTAGGGCTAGACTGAACACAGACTGCCCGTGCCTCATGGCTCCTGCTTGCCATCTGTCACAGGAGGCAGTGGTCAGTAGGCTCTAAGAGACTGACTACTCAGGTCTGTCTAGTTCTTATTTGTTCAGTGATTTTCATGAAAATATGGGTGGGCATGTTCATCAAAGCTATAGATGGACTTCACTGTAAGTAAAAAAAAAAAATTGTCATGGATGCAAGAAATATAGCAGTAAAACAAAATTAAACAGATGCAGTTCCTATGCTTATAGGTAACAAACTGGATGGCAGAATGAGGAGGTAAAATGATCTCAGCACGCTGTAGTAATATAATGAAATTTAAAAGGGACAGAGGACCAGTCTGGCTTCTGGGGCAAAGATCTGGCTAAGCAACAAAACCCTGGGAAGAGACTTAGTTCAGTCAACAGTACGCTCGGTGACTTTCTAACAGTGTCATTCAACTTCTAAAACAAGCTAACATGATTTTAAGTTGCATTAATGGAAGTAGGTAGGCACTAGAGCAGTGTGATTCTCACTTTTTTCTCATCCTAAATACGGATGAGAAATCATGTGAACATTTTCCTGAATCACTAACTACAGTGACTTTCAGAGCAGGCTTCTAGTTCTCTTCTCGGGGTGAGGGAAAGGGGAGGGGTATGGGCTGTGAAACCACATCCATCCACTGGAGATTCTGAAAAGCTGTCCCCTAACCCCCACTTGGGCAGTTGTCACTCACCCTCTCCCCACTCTCAGTCATCACCCAGAACAAGGTAATGAGTCGTCCATACCTTGAATGTAACGTTTGGCTCTGGGCCTAAGACTGATGCATCCCAAGCACACCTGGCTGAAGCGAGGTGCTCACAGCACCTAACGGATGGGTGGAGGACGACGAATGGCTCCCGAGATCAGTGACCGGCTGGCGCAGGGATTCAAAACCAAGCTCTCTGAGGAAATGGGGATGCCTACTAAGTGCAAGGAGAACATGAGAATTATTTTCCAAAGGCTGAAGATCTGCCACGTGGAAGACGGTTTAGACATACTCTGTTGAACAAGGTAGAACAAAGGCAGGAGACACATTCAGGAAAGAACCTTCTAGCGGTCAGCGCTGCTGGAGAGTTTGACTGGGGGAACCTGCCCGCCTGGCACAGAGAACTTCAGCAGCTGTGCACATAACATTGCTAATGTGTCACTAAAAAAATGAAGGAGTGAACTTTAAAAAACTTGTATTTAAAAAGGAATAAACCAGAGCAGATTCCAAGTTATCTCTATGATGCATTTCTCATTTGCTTACATTCCAATATACTTTCTGAGGGGAAGAAACAAGAGTAGGTTAGAGTGCGGGTGTTCAGAGCATCTATGGGAACACGGGGGCACATGGGAATTTTTGTGGTGAACTCTTGGGCTAGAAAACCACTCAGTGTAATTTTTTTCTTGGTATTATAGTTGGGCGGGTGCCAGTGTGGTAAAGAATTATTTTAAAAATGCCTTTCCATTCTACGATTTTTGTTATCTAAGTAAACATATATTTACTTAGTTCTTCCTTCCATAAATACTAAGAACATTAATACTGTCACAAAAGCCACACATTTTTTTAAGCTTTAAGAGCTGGCAGGGGGACTTCTCTGACAGTCTAGTGGTGAAGACACCACGCTTCCACTGCAGGGACCATGCGCCCCCTCCCCGGGTTGGGGAACTGTGGATCGTGCATGCTGCATTGGGCTGCACGCAGATGCATGAGCTGCACTGGGCAGCCGAAAAAGAAAAAGAAGAGCTGGTAGGGGACGGATTTCATAGGCAGCACTGGGGTGCCACAGGGTCCATCTCCCCTCCGTACACATTTCTCTATGTATATACACATTTTTAAGTAAGCTAAAAAAATTAGTCATTATTTTTGATTAAAGGGTTTATAAAAAAAAGCTCATTACAGATTTATTTTGAGAAAACTGATAAAACACATTATGGTTAAAGAACAGAATTTATAATAAAATGTTTAAAAGTGTTTTTTTTCAGTCTTCCTTGGTTTGTCTGAGAGTTGGCTTGGCAGGCTGTGCAGCTATGAAATATTCATATTTGCTGAATAAACGAATGACTGAATTGTTACTAATGTTCACTCATAGTTCTCACACCAGAGGAGAAATTACAAGATTGTTGGCTGCCCCGATTTGCATATTTGTATACAGAGTGAAGAAGAGGTAATCATATCTCTTTTCTTTCTCAGGGAGACACGAAAAAGAAACATGAATAAATAAAATGAACTAGCTATGTTAGCCCCAATTTCAGATTTATGATATTTCTTTTCTCTCTTTCCTATTCATTTCCCCTGTCTCCTAAAATAAAGTTCACAGAGTAAATGATACTTACTGTCTGTGAAGTCAAGGCTGACCAATATGAGGAATGTCCAAAACAATACTACATTTTTATATTAAAAATCATTACTGAACAAACTTTTCTGGAAGAAAAATCACCATACATGTTCAGTTCTGTTGCTTAAACATAGCTTGCTGCTGCTGCTGCTAAGTCGCTTCAGTCATGTCCGACTCTGTGCGACCCCATAGACGGTAGCCCACCAGGCCCCACTGTCCCTGGGATTCTCCAGGCAAGAACACTGGAGTGGGTTGCCATTTCCTCCTCCAATGCAGGAAAGTGAAAAGTGAAAGTGAAGTCACCCAGTGGTGTCCGACTTAGTGACCCCATGGACTGCAGCCTACCAGGCTCCTCTGCCCATGGGATTTTCCAGGCAAGAGTACTGGAGTGGGTTGTCATTGCCTTCTCCAAATATAGCTTAAGTCTGTTCAAATTGAACAGAGATCAGAAAGGCCATTTATCTGCATTTTAGTACCATATCCTTTCCTTGGAGAATATCTAAGCCTTAAGAAAGACTGCCCACTGGAGTGGGGGCATTAGGATTAAAATGTAAAGAGTACATTTTACATTTACCTTTAGCCCAAAGTTTGAAGAAAGCGCTTACGCTGAAAGATTTTATCTTGAAGAAAAAAGTCTGGAAAGTTATATTATTTTTTTAGAAAAAGATACTGCTACTTATATTTCATTTGTCTAGATTGTTAGTTTCTGAAGTATTTTCTCCTACAGTCTCATTTTTTGGTCAGACACAATTCTAACATTTTCTCTGATTAAAAGTTTAAAAAGTAAACATTATATTCTAAATATAAATATGAACATAGCTCTTATAACCCAGTCTGTGAATGACACGGGAGGGAATTTAGATAGTCAAATGAAAAATCTTACAAGAAATGGAAATAAGCTGAGCGCCTACCTGCCATTTAACTGTCATGTCTGTACTATCATCTCGTCATCGTGTCTGACACTAGCGACCACTGGCTCCCTCCTGCCTAGATTCCATCCACCCTTCAGTTTTTATCATACTAGATTCTCTTGGTTACCAGCCTCTCACTGCTCTTATTCAGTCTCCTCCAGTGACATTTCTTCCTGAGCTCATTCAACCAACAAAGACATTTTCTAAGGTCTCTCCTTAAAGACTCTTTTTCAGTTTTTAAGCAGACAGCTCTGAACACCTTCTGTGCTCCGGGAGCCACGCTGAGCGCTAAGGATACAACGATGCGTGATGGACAGTTCTGCTCTCAAGGAGCTTGTAGTCTGTTGGGAAGGAGATAACATTAAAGTAAAAGCTTCAAAAAGAGTTACAGATTTTCTTAAGTGCTATACAGGAAAAAACAGAGCATAGATTAAGAGCAATACAACAAAGGGACCTTGCTGAGTCTGGGGAAGCAGCCTGAGGCAGGGGTTTGTGGGGAGCGGCACACTTGAAGGATATGCAAATAGCAAAGTGTGAGCAGAGACCCTGTGTGGAGGAGGAGGAAAACGTAATGATGGGAAGTACGGAAGGGCATCAGGGACAGAGCACAAGCAATGCAGGGGACGAGGTAGTGAGAGTACATCACACAGGGCCTCAGGGCCGGCCCCGACCCTCGTGGTTTCAGATCTCAGCTCCAGGCCAAAGACCCCGTGACTGTCTCAATTTGTGGGCACCAGTCCTAAACTTCCGACTGTTGGTTGGACATTTACAGGTGCGCATTCTCATGCCACCTCATTGCCTTTGGACTACCACAATGGTCTCCTAACTTTCTGTCCAGGTGCAAACCCACCTAAGCCGATTATAGAAAGCAGGGAGCGCCACGTTCAAACTAGCAGCAGAGAGTGAGTGACTACAAAGGGTCTATGAAAATCAACAGGATGCCAACAGTTCAGTACCACGCAGTCTCAGAACTTAGGATTCCCTTTGATCCATACTGCTTTGAGTAATAGCGAAAACAAAACAAAAGAAAAACACCTCAAAATCCAAAACCCCAGACAAATGGGAACCTTCCCAAATTCTTAAATATCAATATTTGATAAATACTGAAAATCACACAAGGTAAAAATTATACATTATACATTAAAATACATGAGAGCATCATTTTAGGAAGTACATGATTTATTACATGTGAGTTCATAATAAAATGGAGACTTGGGAACTTTAAAAATGAGTTATGAGTAACAGATGTGAAATTCTCAAATCCTGAAGCCTGAAATACTAAAATTCTTGCATTTTTAAAAAAACTCTCTCTCATGATTAGCATAGTTTGAAAATTATGATTCTTTTCCAAGGGAAAAAGGAGGAATTAAAAAATAGACACGTTGATGAAGGCGGTGCGTTCTTCCCAGTGGGCTTTATTCTCCACCGAAGCTCAATATCGGATTATCTTTTACTTACAGGAAGCTGTCACTCTTCTGTTTTCCAAGAACCCTCCAGACAGAATGGAAAATGCGTGTGCAAAATGACCCTCTATGCAGGTTTTACCATTTTAATACACTTCTGGTCAACCGCTTCCCCAATTCTAGGGTTCTGTGAGTGAACGCTGCATAATTTTAAATATTTTCCAGATTCATCATGGAGGCTGCTCTTCTTCTCTGCACTGTCATTGCACTGAGCTGCAATCGAAATGAACAATCAGTAAGTAGTTAACTTTTTCTATGGAAGATCTTAGACTAGTACAAAGTGTAACGCATCACAACTTACAATTACTGAAAACAACTTTATTGTAAGGCGTCTTGTAAGAGGTCACTTTTTGTGTTCATTTCTCTTTTACTCTTGAGACTTTAAAATGATTACACTAGAGATGTGTGTGTCAAATATGACTTTCCACAGCTCAGTGATATACTTACAATTCCAAAACATATTTAACGGATGGATGACAGGCATCTAGACAAACGTTACCCAGGAAAGAGACTAGAACACAAACTACGTGCAAGCCCGCACAGTGCAGGGCTGATAATAAAAAGATGATGACAGGTCATAGTGAGTCTACTGAGAAAATAATCCTTAAATATTAAGTTGGAACTGATGACATAGACACAAGTGCCAGGAGCTGGCCTGAGAAGCTCCGCCCGTGGCAAAGGTCATGAGGAAGGAGGCTCGGCATACGCAAAGCGGGATGGAGCCTCAGGAGTCCCCCTGGAAATTCTCGAGCGTCTACCCCCAAAACCAGAGTCTGCCTACTTTCTGCTTTGTGCTCTCACCTACACCTCTGACTTTACAGGGGGCTGTCCCCCACTACCTCTCTCTGAAAAAAACAGTTAACTTACAGCTCCAGTTAATAATTCCTGGGTGTGATAGTGTTTCAACCTACAAACTCCTTTGGAAGTCCTCTAGCCTGCCTGAATAGGTTTTTCCGGCCACATGTGATTGCTCAGAGCCTCCCAACTGTGAGAGGCATGAGATGTTCTAAACTGTCTAAACACCGATTCCTTTCAGCAGTTAAAAGATTGATTAGAAATTGTATTGGTGAAGGGTTTTTCACTTGTTGGGCCAATGTTTGCTGCTAAGTCTCCATATCCCTTACCTGCTGTGTCCCTGGCAGTGTATTGATTAATATAATTGGTGTAAGTAGTAGCTTTAATGTTTGTAACCTTGGACCCTTGAATTAATTCTTTTTCTTGTTATAGCCCACCACACCTTTGCCCTATAGGAATGCAACTTTATCTAATGCTTTTGGAGGGTGGCGCCTGACTAATCACTTTTAGAGAAAAATAAGTTTTCTGAAGAAAGGGTCTTAAAATGTTAACAGGCCTCTGGGCCAGAAGATGATGCAAATCACCTAAACTTTTGCATATGATAAGTTTGCAGGAAGAAAGCCTGGCTTACTGCATGACTCTACCCCTTCCTCCATTATCCTCTAGGCATAACTTAAGGTATAAAAACTACTTTGGAAAATAAAGTGCAGGCATTATTCACTGAAACTTGGTCTCCCCGTGTCGTTCTTTCTCTCACCTTCTGGCTGAATTATTCAGCCTCTTTTCTCCACTGAATTTCCTCACTGAGCTATCCTTATTTCAGCCTCTTCTCTCCACTGAATTTCCTCACTGAGCTAGCCTTATCTAACCACTCTTTATATCCTTAATTAACGTTTAATTAAGCAATTGTTTCCTGATCCTTGCCGACGCCGTCCCCGCTTCAAATTCCCTGGATCCACCGGGGCTGGATCCCGGCACACAAGGTGAAAAATATCTAACAGTACAAAAGAGCCCGGGCCCGTGGCTGCGCGGGCGCAGGAGGGCCTAGAAGAGCTATCCCACATTGAAGGTCAGGAAGGGCGGCGGTGAGGAGATACCCCTTGTCCAAGGTAAGGAGCAATGGCTGCGCTTTGCTGGAGCAGCCGTGAAGAGATACCCCACGCCCAAGGTAAGAGAAACCCAAGTAAGATGGTAGGTGTTGCAAGAGGGCATCAGAGGGCAAACACACTGAAACCATACTCACAGAAAATAGTCAATCTAATCACACTAGGACCACAGCCTTGTCTAACTTAATGAAACTAAGCCATGCCCGTGGGGCAACCCAAGACAGGCGGGTCATGGTGGAGAGATTTGACAGAATGTGGTCCACTGGAGAAGGGAATGGCAAACCACTTCAGTATTCTTGCCTTGAGAACCCCATGAACAGTATGAAAAGGCAAAATGATAGGATACTGAAAGAGAAACTCCCCAGGTCAGTAGGTGCCCAATATGCTACTGGAGATCAGTGGAGAAATAACTCCAGAAAGAATGAAGGGATGGAGCCAAAGCAAAAAGAATACCCAGCTGTGGATGTGACTGGTGATAGAAGCAAGGTCCGATGCTGTAAAGAGCAATATTGCATAGGAACCTGGAATGTCAGGTCCATGAATCAAGGCTAATTGGAAGTGGTCAAACAAGAGATGGCAAGAGTGAATGTCGACATTCTAGGAATCAGCGAACTGAAATGGACTGGAATGGGTGAATTTAACTCAGATGACCATCATATCTACTACTGCGGGCAGGAATCCCTCAGAAGAAATGGAGTGGCCATCATGGTCAACAAAAGAGTCCGAAATGCAGTACTTGGATGCAATCTCGAAAACGACAGAATGATCTCTGTTCGTTTCCAAGGCAAACCATTGAATATCACAGTAATCCAAGTCTATGCCCCAACCAGTAACGCTGAAGAAGCTGAACGGTTCTCTGAAGACCTACAAGACCTTTTAGAACTAACACCCAAAAAAGATGTCCTTTTCATTATAGGGGACTGGAATGCAAAAGTAGGAAGTCAAGAAACACCTGGAGTAACAGGCAAATTTGGCCTTGGAATACGGAATGAAGCAGGGCAAAGACTAATAGAGTTTTGCCAAGAAAATGCACTGGTCATAACAAACACCCTCTTCCAACAACACAAGAGAAGACTCTATACGTGGACATCACCAGATGGTCAACACCAAAATCAGACTGCTTATATTCTTTGCAGCCAAAGATGGAGAAGCTCTATACAGTCAGCAAAAACAAGACCAGGAGCTGACTGTGGCTCAGACCATGAACTCCTTATTGCCAAATTCAGACTGAAATTGAAGAAAGTAGGGAAAACCACTAGACCATTCAGGTATGACCTAAATCAAATCCCTTATGATTATACAGTGGAAGTGAGAAATAGATTTAAGGGCCTAGATCTGATAGATAGAGTGCCTGATGAACTATGGAATGAGGTTTGTGACATTGTACAGGAGACAGGGATCAAGACCATCCCCATGGAAAAGAAATGCAAAGAAGCAAAATGGCTGTCTGGGGAGGCCTTACAAATAGCTGTGAAAAGAAGAGAAGCGAAAAGCAAAGGAGAAAAGGAAAGATATAAACATCTGAATGCAGAGTTCCAGAGAATAGCAAGAAGAGATAAGAAAGCCTTCCTCAGCGATCAATGCAAAGAAACAGAGGAAAACAACAGAATGGGAAAGACTAGGGATCTCTTCAAGAAAATCAGAGATACGAAAGGAATATTTCATGCAAAGATGGGCTCGATAAAGGATAGAAATGGTACGGACCTAACAGAAGCAGAAGATATTAAGAAGAGATGGCAAGAATACACAGAAGAACTGTACAAAAAAGATCTTCACGACCCAGATAATCATAATGGTGTGATCACTGACCTAGAGCCAGACATCCTGGAATGTGAAGTCAAGTGGGCCTTAGAAAGCATCACTACAAACAAAGCTAGTGGAGGTGATGGAATTCCAGTTGAGCTATTCCAAATCCTGAAAGATGATGCTGTGAAAGTGCTGCACTCAATATGCCAGCAAATTTGGAAAACTCAGCAGTGGCCACAGGACTGGAAAAGGTCAGTTTTCATTCCAATCCCAAAGAAAGGCAATGCCAAAGAATGCTCAAACTACCACACAATTGCACTCATCTCGCACACTAGTAAAGTAATGCTCAAAATTCTCCAAGCCAGGCTTCAGTAATATGTGAACTGTGAACTTCCAGATATTCAAGCTGGTTTTAGAAAAGGCAGAGGAACCAGAGATCAAATTGCCAACATCCAGTGGATCATGGAAAAAGCAAGAGAGTTCCAGAAAAGCATCTATTTCTGCTTTATTGACTATGCCAAAGCCTTTGACTGTGTGGATCACAATCAACTGTGGAAAATTCTGAAAGAGATGGGAATACCAGACCACCTGACCTGCCTCTTGAGAAATCTGTATGCAGGTCAGGAAGCAACAGTTAGAACTGGACATGGAACAACAGACTGGTTCCAAATAGGAAAAGGAGTTCGTCAAGGCTGTATATTGTCACCCTGATTATTTAACTTATATGCAGAGTACATCATGAGAAACGCTGGACTGGAAGAAACACAAGCTGGAATCAAGATTGCCGGGAGAAATATCAGTAACCTCAGATATGCAAATGACACCACCCTTATGGCAGAAAGTGAAGAGGAACTAAAAAGCCTCTTGATGAAAGTGAAAGAGGAGAGTGAAAAAGTTGGCTTAAAGCTCAACATTCAGAAAACGAAGATCATGGCATCCGGTCCCACAACTTCATGGGAAATAGATGGGGAAACAGTGGAAACAGTGTCAGACTTTATTTTTCTGGGCTCCAAAATCACTACAGATGGTGACTGCAGCCATGAAATTAAAAGACGCTTACTCCTTGGAAGGGAAAGTTATGACCAACCTAGATAGCATGTTCAAAAGCAAAGACATTACTTTGCCAACAAAGGTCCATCTAGTCAAGGCTATGGTTTTTTCTGCAGTCATGTATGGATGTGAGAGTTGGACTGTGAAGAAGGCTGAGCGCCAAAGAATTGATGCTTTTGAACTGTGGTGTTGGAGAAGACTCTTGAGAGTCCCTTGGACTGCAAGGAGATCCAACCAGTCCATTCTGAAGGAGATCAGCCCTGGGATTTCTTTGGAGGGAATGATGCTAAAGCTGAAACTCCAGTACTTTGGCCACCTCATGCGAAGAGTTGACTCATTGTAAAAGACTGTGATGCTGGGAGGGATTGGGGGCAAGAGGAGAAGGGGACGACAGAGGATGAGATGGCTGGATGGCATCAGTGATTCGATGGACGTGAGTCTGAGTGAACTCTGGGGGTTTGTGACGGACAGGGAGGCCTGGCGTGCTGCGATTCATGGGGTCACAAAGAGTTGGACATGACTGAGCAACTGATCTGATCTGATCTGATCTGACAAAAGAGCATACAGTGTAAAGGAAGCCTTCCCATCTTCATTCCCGCCTTCATTCCACATCCCTCTTCCCAGATACAACCACCACTCCCAGCCTCTAAACAAACTTCTTAAAGTATCCTACATGAGAATACATGCACATTATTGCTTCACTGTTTTTGAAGAATGATAAAGTACTATACACAGCTCTCATTTTTCCCCTAGTGAAGTCCACTTTATTCCATCTGTCTTTTATCTTCTGTGCACTCTGCTCCACTGCAGCACTTCTTTTCCGTTGTTGTTGATTAGCCACTCTGTTTAGAACAGGAGCCTTTCATTATACACTGCAACTATTTTTCTCAGTTTGTCACTGACGTTACTTTTTTACGCAGAAATCTGAAATCTCTACATAGTCACATTAATTTATTTTCATCGTTTCTAGGTTTTGTGTCACCACACTGGTTTTAAAAAATCCCATACAGTGAAAAGAACACCATGCGGCATTCAGTAGCTTAGAGTGACGCACTCAGAACATCTAACCGTCTATACCATTGTCCCAAGACGGAGGAAGGCCCTACAGAAAACGCTGATCGCAATAGCACGTTCCGAGCACAACTCAGTGAGTACAGCGCAGGGTCTGTGCTGAGCCGATGAGGAGATGCTGGACGGCCTGAGTGAAGACAGCATGTGAGAGACAACAATAATCTTTTAACCCCTTTACTTTACTGAATATCAAGCCCTTAGCAGGATAGTATTTCTAACAGCAGTTCCCAATTTCTGGAAGAACATGGGAAAGTTAGAAAGGATTCAGAGAAGGCAAAGATAAAAATTTTAAAAATTGAATATATGTCTTAGAAACAAAGTTTATAAGTTGAATACTTTTAAAATAGAAAACAAAACAAAACAAAACAAAAAACTGACCCCAAGGAATAAATTCCTCTTTGTGTTTGGGGAAAATGGTCAATGATTACTTTTCGTATTCAAATGAGAACAGAATGGCAGGAACAAAAAATTTTAAGAAAAATCTGTAAGGCAGTTACTGACAAAACATTTTAAAACAGGCTCACAAAGAGATTAGGAGAATCTCTGCCATTGGAGAGTTTAAATAACAGGAGAAATATTACTGTGGACTGTTGAGGTTTAATGCTGTTGGGAAGGGGATGGGAGTAGATGCCAACTGGATTATATCATCAAGGTTCTGTAACTGGACTCTTGTTACTATCCAACTCCAAGGGAGCTGATTTTAAGTAGGCATTTTCTTTACCACAGGGCTTCCCTTGTGGCGCAGCTGGTAAAAAATCTGCCTGTAATGCAGGAAACCTGGGTTTGATCCCTGGGTTGGGAAGATCCCCTGGAGAAGGGAACAGCTACCCACTCCAGTATTCTGGCCTGCTATGCACTGTATAGTCCATGCGGTTGCAAAGAGTTGGACAAGACTGAGCAACTTTCACTTTATTTACCACGGTCCTTAAAAAAGATAAACTTGAAGCTTTAAAGACTGTGATGTAGAAATTTAATTTCTATGTATCTAATTACCTATTTACCACTTAATGACCATGCTAAGAACTTTGTATGTGTTAACTCCTTTGATCTTTCAATAACTCTATCAGGGAGGTGTTATTATCCTAAACATGAACAGACTAAGGCTTAGAGATGTTGAAACTGTCCAAGGTCACAGGGCTAATTAATGGTACAAGGTTATTTGCCAGACACCAAAATACCTCCACTCAAGATACTGCCCTGAACATGTTGGCTCCTGTAACCTTATAATCTAAATGAATAAATGAATTCTTAAATAATTAGCTCATCCATCAGTCCATAATTTCATAAGAAATTAAACTTACCTTATAAAACTATAATTACTTTTAAGAAGGAAAGGTAACAGAAGGGCAAGTTATGATTGGATTTTGAGAGCCACGCCATGCTCATACCAGAAGCAGGTTAACAAAGAAATCTATAAATATCACAAACTGAATTCCGTGAGTATTTAGAGTTAATTGCTTTACTATATATGAAATTATCCAAGAATAATGTTAATTATTAGACTAATAATATCTAAGAATAATGTTAATTTTGATCGAAACAGTAAATTTATAACCAAATATAATAATACATTTGGTTTGTTTCTGTCTAAACTATCTGTTTCCAGCCTATCTTTATAATCACTAAACTCCTCTCATTTCGTTCCTAACAGGAGAGACTATTTGCTCCTACTTTAGAACAAATGGCCCATTTCATTTATATGATATGTGAGCATTATGAGTAACTGCCCCTTATTATTTCATGCATGTTCTGCATTTTCTACTCTATTTCCCATTGGACAACTTTTATGTGGTATTTGAGATTTATATGGTCACATACTAATGTCCATTAAATGAAGTTAAACCTATAAGCTAGGTAATTTTTTTCTATTTAAAAACTGCAATAAAAACAGTTAGTGCAATTTGGAACACTATATTCAAAGCAATGTGATTCACTTTCAAATCTCTCAGTGAATACCTGCCTAGTTTTAGGCAGAACATAATTCTAGAGCAGTGCTCACTGTGAAGACTGTGGAGCTGTTCTGTTTGATGCTGGCCAATATGACAGTCACGGCTTCATGCAGCTTTTGATGTGAAATCTGACTAGTGTGAGGATTTCAATTTAACTGACTTAAATGTAAACAGCGGCTAGTGGCTACATCTATCCATATTGGACAGTGCAATTCTAGACTCAGGTGATGTTTATTTCTGTTTCTAAAGTTTACTTTTTCAATCTCAAATATTAAAGAGACTAATTTTTAAGTAGCTTAGTCAAATAAAAATAAAATGCTAGTTTTCTGGAAACTGTTGAGGAATGTTTTTAATCTGTGACTTACTCAGACTCTCATCATCCAGGCATAATGAGGATGCTTCCTACCTGCTGGGAGGCCGAAGCAGCTCTCTGTTCCGCTTCACTCAGCCGCCTCTGAAGTCTGTTGGATTTTTCCTGGTGCTCTAGAATTAACTTTTCATTCTATTAAGGGGAAATATAAGACAAGTTAGAAACCTGTACGTGGCATGGAGGTGTTTCATGGAATTATCAATGAAAAATCTGAACATCATTTTATCACTTACAAAATGTAATGACAATGTATCTCCAAATTCATATTTTTCAAGTTATGAACGCCAAAGTTCAAAGCTGGTTTTACATTAAGACTAAATTGGTGTCTTCCCCGCCCCCACCACCACCCACCGCTGTCACAAACCACCAAAGGAAGTGAATTAAATCCAAAGCAAAGTGAACCTGAAGTCAAGACGAGGACGTTCAGTATGAGATGCTAGAAAACTGCTCTGTGTCACCTGTGAGTGCGAGAGCACAGACCTGGGCCTCACAAGCAGAGTGTCACAAGCGGTGGGCTCAGTCTGACACACTGCGCTTTTTGTCAGGTTCTCGGGTGATGCGTACACTGTTGGCTGGGGCGCTTGAACCACTGTGCTCGCAGAGCTTCCAGGGAAGTGGTGACATTGTGCATACATTATTAAAGTCAAGGAGCAGAAAATACTCATTCCAGAAATCCTGATTTTTACAGAATTAGGCTTATCTTAGGGCTTCCCTGGTGGCTCAGCAGTAAAGAATCTGCCTGCAGTGCAGGAGATCCAGGTTTGATCCCTGGGTCAGGAAGATCCCTTGGAGAAGGGAATGGCAACCCACTCCAGTATTTAGCCTAGAGAATCCTATGGACAGAGGAGCCTGGTGGGCTACAGTCAACGGGGTCACAAGAGTCAGACACGACTGAGCAAGTAACATTTGCACTATTGAGACTTATCTTAAATGATTTATATGCTGAAAGTATTATTTAAAAAAGAGAAGGTGGGGCTTCCCTGGTGGCTCAGTGGTAAAGAAACTGCCTGCAATGAAGGAGAAAGTGAAAGTGAAGTCGCTCAGTCGTGTCTGACTCTTTGTGACCCCATGGACTGTAGCCTGTCAGGCTCCTCTGTCCATGGGATTTTCCAGGCAAGAGTGCCAGAATGGGGTGCCACTGCCTTCTCCAGGGGATCTTCTCGACCCAGGAACTGAACCTGGCTCTCCTGCATTGCAGGCAGACGCTTCACCGTCCGAGCCACCAGCTCTCCTGCAATGCAGGAGACATGGGTTCAATCCCTGGGTCAAGAAGATCCTCTGGAGAAACAATACCAACCCACTCCAGTATTCTTGCCTAGAATATCCCATGGACAGAGGAGCCTGGAGGGTCAGGCACAATTTAGTGACTAAAACAACAACAAACAACAGTAATAAAAGAAGAAATCTTTTCCAAGTTTCCCAATACATCTGCATATCAGAGGGTATCAGGGTCAACGGAGTTATTAAGGCACTAGTAGGGGTTGCGTTATATTTAAAGAAACACCCTGAAGCCCTTATCCCCTCGGCTATGGACGCGACCTTACTTGGAGTAGGTTCTTTGTTGATGACTAAGTGAAGATGAGGTCATTAGGGTGGGTTCTAAACCAATGTGACTGGTGTCTTCATAAGAAGGGGAAATTCGGACACAGAGATTGACACGTACAAAGGGAAGAACATAGGAAGACACCATCAGCAAGACAAGGAATGCCTAAGGCTACTGGAAGTGAGGAGAGAGGCCTGAACAGACTGTCCCCCGGGGAAGTCAGAAGGAACCAGAGCTGCTGTCTTCCTGAGTCTGGACTTCCGGCTTCCAGAACTGAGAGACAGCCAGTATCTGCTGACTGAGGCACCCCAGCCTCTCCTCCTCTGTTAGAGCAGCCTCAGGCAACTGCACAGGCATCACGACCGTCAGGCTGTCACAACACGGTGTAATGCAGACAAGTGCAAGCAGTCTATCAACTAAAAGATGTATTAGCCTTCTCCACGCTTAACTACTAGCCTAAAAAAAAAAAAGTCTGTGCACACACAGAATTATTATATAGTTTTTTTGAACTAGATAGTTCCTGTGTCCTAACATACAAGTGGTAAGAGTGACTGTCATGCCTAGTAATACAAAATACTGAAATAACAGTATCCTGTTAAAATGTGCTTATTCTATTTCTTATTGTGCCCCAAAGCAAAATTAAATTGTATGAAGAGAACTCTATTAGCTGCTCCAATTTACCAAGATGTTTAAATATGTAGCCTTAAATTTAAGAGGCACATCATTAACATTAGAGAAAACCTGAGGAAAAACTGCCATCCTCTATAATAATCATTTTCATAGTTACAATCAAATGATATATAAGGTACATATTTCTGTGCTGCTACCATAAAGGTGAAAGCAGAGTCCAGATTAGATAAATCATAATATATGCAACTGTTCTTTTTCTAACTGATCATTTGAGTTGCTTTTGATCTTCCAAAAAAATTAACATTACTGTGTTGAATATTTTCCTTTAAAATTTTTTTCATATTTTAAATTATTTCCTTAGGACAGATTCCTGGAAGGGGGAGCTACATCAAAGAGTATTTTAATGGCTATGGTCTAATTGTTTTCTAAATTTCTCATGTCAGTTTATAATGCTATAAGACTGAAGAGCAATGACTTCACTATGGCTCCTACGGAAGGCCATAGAGAGCTATGGGCCATACAGCCTGTTAATGAAATTCCAAGAAATATGTTAGAAGTTAAAACATCAAATAAAGAAGTAGAGTTCTAGAAAGTTCTAATCATAATCTAGAAATTGTTTAACCCTTTTTCTTCAACGAAAACAACAATAAACCCTTGTTGACTTTAGTTCTAAAGCATTAATGTAAAGAAATGCTTTCATATATTCCAGTAGGCAAAAGTATTTCCTACATGTCTTTTCTGATGGATTAAAACAAAATTAGTGGAACTGGGTTAAAAAAAAAAATCTTAGACATGCACAGAAATAAAGAGGATCCTAACACTTCTGAAACAGCACAAGCTATATGGTGAAATTGAAATAGGAGCTCTGTCTTTGTCATTTAAATATGATGAATCACTGACTTCCAAAGCTTTTATTCGCATTATATTATGTGTGGACTTTTAGTGCTATGTATGATTTCTGCAAGAAATACTCACATCCGCATGGTCATTTCCAAGTAGAGAATTAATTTGGACTTGGCTCAGGTAAGATTCTATAGTGTGCGCTTCCCAGGAGGGCCATTATCTTACCTCAACTACCTTTTCATTTGCCATTTCCAGCTGAGAAAGCAGCTCTTGGGTATGAAGTTTCTGTCGACTCAGCTCACTCCTATTAATCAAGAGAGAGGAAAAAGAAAAGAAGAGAAAACCATTAATATAGCTATTCAAAAACCTAACAAAATAGAATCTTTATTAGTGAGGTACATGTTCATGTTCTGAACAAAAAATATCTTGTGTGCAAAATAAAAGTTGCTTACTAATAGGCCATATCTGGAATGACTCATTTCTTTGTAATATACACATATATTCTGGAGAGTGGTAGTACAACAGCGAGAATACACTTAACACTACTGAACTGTTCATTTAAAATAGATTGAGACAGTAAATTTACAATTTAAATAAAGGTTAAAATTGTCCATTTTATATTAGGTGTATTTTACCACAATAAAAAAATCAAACCTCCCCTTACCCTTACATATTTCAAAAGTGCCAAAGTATCCCTTATATCACTGATATTATTTGGCATTAAAATAAAAGTATATTCATATTAAACATACAGTATTTGTTGTTTTTAATGTTCATATATAGCACTTCTTGGAGAGGCTCAATTCTTGGAAATTTAAGGTAATGTTAATCACTCCAAATACCATTTCAGCTTAATATATTCAGGATTAAAATATAAATTTTGGTTGTTATTTGCTTTATCTTATGCATTCATATCCTTTATACTTCATTAGATAGAATTATGCACGTAAGTGTCATCTTTTTTTGTTGTTGTTCAACATATAAGCATTATATTCCCTTTGGCCAAAGATAATCTCAAAAGTGCCAGGTTAGAAGCAGATACAATGGAGACTTTAAAATAACTTTTACCAGATCATTCATTTTGATATTTGGCAAAACTAATACAATTATGTAAAGTTTAAAAATAAAATAAAATAAAGAAAAAATAAAATAACTTTTACCAGATCAAATTAATCTCTGAGTATTAAATAGTATTAAATAGTTCATTCAGGACTGGTTTTTATCCTCTGACCTTACTTCTGCTTCTAAAATAAATCAGTAGATTAACACTTCCAGTTATCAGCTTTGATTTTTTTCCAAGTGAGCCTAAAAACCAGGTAAGTCCTGTAAGTGTCCTATATTTGAATGGATAGTTGTTAAAATCAGCAAGCTATTTGTTATAAATACATAGGAGAGAACAAAAAATGTCCACAAATCAATTACACAAATATCTACTGAGCACTCTTTATGGCCAAGTGCAAGCATGTGGTAGTAAACATCAGATCAGATCAGATCAGTCGCTCAGTTGTGTCCGACTCTTTGCCACCCCATGAATCGCAGCACGCCAGGCCTCCCTGTCCATCACCAACTCCCGGACTTCACTCAGACTCACGTCCATCCAGTCAGTGATGCCATCCAGTCATCTCATCCTCTGCCATCCCCTTCTCCTCTTGCCCCCAATCCCTCCCAGCATCACAGTCTTTTCCAATGAGTCAACTCTTAGCATGAGGTGGCCAAAGTACTGGAGTTTCAGCTTCAGAATCATTCCTTCCAAAGAAATCCCAGGGCTGATCTCCTTCAGAATGGACTGGTTGGATCTCCTTGTAGTCCAAGGGACTCTCAAGAGTCTTCTCCAACACCACAGTTCAAAAGCATCAATTCTTTGGCACTCAGCCTTCTTCACAGTCCAACTCTCACATCTATACATGACCACAGGAAAAACCATAGCCTTGACTAGACGGACCTTTGTTGGCAAAGTAATGTCTCTGCTTTTGAATATGCTATCTAGGTTGGTCATAACTTTCCTTCCAAGGAATAAGCGTCTTTTAATTTCATGGCTGCAGTCACCATCTGTAGTGATTTTGGAGCCCAAAAAAATAAAGCCTGACACTGTTTCCAGTGTTTCCCCATCTATTTCCCATGAAGTGATGGGACCGGATGCCATGATCTTCGTTTTCTGAATGTTGAGCTTTAAGCCAACTTTTTCACTCTCCACTTTCACTTTCATCAAGAGGCTTTTGAGTTCCTCTTCACTTTCTGCCATAAGGGTGGTGTCATCTGCATGTCTGAGGTTATTGATATTTCTCCTGGCAATCTTGATTCCAGCTTGTGTTTCTTCCAGTCCAGCGTTTCTCATGATGTACTCTGCATATAAGTTAAATAAACAGGGTGACAATATACAGCCTTGACGTACTCCTTTTCCTATTTGGAACCAGTCTGTTGTTCCATGTCCAGTTCTAACTGTTGCTTCCTGACCTGCATACAAATTTCTCAAGAGGCAGGTCAGGTGGTCTGGTATTCCCATCTCTTTCAGAATTTTCCACAGTTGATTGTGATCCACACAGTCAAAGGCTTTGGCATAGTCAATAAAGCAGAAATAGATGCTTTTCTGGAACTCTCTTGCTTTTTCAATGATCCAGCGGATGTTGGCAATTTGGTCTCTGGTTCCTCTGCCTTTTCTAAAACCAGCTTGAACATCAGGAAGTTCACGGTTCACATATTGCTGAAGCCTGGCTTGGAGAATTTTGAGCATTACTTTACTAATGTGTGAGATGAGTGCAATTGTGCGGTAGTTTGAGCATTCTTTGGCATTGCCTTTCTTTGGGATTGGAATGAAAACTGACCTTTTCCAGTCCTGTGGCCACTGCTGAGTTTTCCAAATTTGCTGGCATATTGAGTGCAGCACTTTCACAGCATCATCTTTCAGGATTTGGAATAGCTCAACTGGAATTCCATCACCTCCACTAGCTTTGTTCGTAGTGATGCTTTCTAAGGCCCACTTGACTTCACATTCCAGGATATCTGGCTCTAGGTCAGTGATCACACCATCGTGATTATCTGGGTCGTGAAGATCTTTTTTGTCCAGTTCTTCTGTGTATTCTTGCCATCTCTTCTTAATATCTTCTGCTTCTGTTAGGTCCATACCATTTCTGTCCTTTATCGAGCCCATCTTTGCATGAAATGTTCCTTTGGTATCTCTGATTTTCTTGAAGAGATCCCTAGTCTTTCCCATTCTGTTGTTTTCCTCTATTTCTTTGCATTGATAGCTGAAGAAGGCTTTCTTATCTCTTCTTGCTATTCTCTGGAACTCTGCATTCAGATGTTTATATCTTTCCTTTTCTCCTTTGCTTTTCGCTTCTCTTCTTTTCACAGCTATTTGTAAGGCCTCCCCAGACAGCCATTTTGCTTCTTTGCATTTCTTTTCCATGGGGATGGTCTTGATCCCTGTCTCCTGTACAATGTCACGAACCTCATTCCATAGTTCATCAGGCACTCTATCTATCAGATCTAGGCCCTTAAATCTATTTCTCACTTCCACTGTATAATCATAAGGGATTTGATTTAGGTCATACCTGAATGGTCTAGTGGTTTTCCCTACTTTCTTCAATTTCAGTCTGAATTTGGCAATAAGGAGTTCATGGTCTGAGCCACAGTCAGCTCCTGGTCTTGTTTTTGCTGACTGTATAGAGCTTCTCCATCTTTGGCTGCAAAGAATATAAGCAATCTGATTTCGGTGTTGACCATCTGGTGATGTCCACGTATAGAGTCTTCTCTTGTGTTGTTGGAAGAGGGTGTTTGTTATGACCAGTGCATTTTCTTGGCAAAACTCTATTAGTCTTTGCCCTGCTTCATTCCGTATTCCAAGGCCAAATTTGCCTGTTACTCCAGGTGTTTCTTGACTTCCTACTTTTGCATTCCAGTCCCCTATAATGAAAAGGACATCTTTTTTGGGTATTAGTTCTAAAAGGTCTTGTAGGTCTTACCCAGCTGTGGATGTGACTGGTGATAGAAGCAAGGTCCAATGCTGTAAAGAGCAATATTGGATAGGAACCTGGAATGTCAGGTCCATGAATCAAGGCAAATTGGAAATGGTCAAACAAGATGGCAAGAGTGAATGTCGACATTCTAGGAATCAGCGAACTGAAATGGACTGGAATGGGTGAATTTAACTCAGATGACCATTATATCTACTACTGCGGGCAGGAATCCCTCAGAAGAAATGGAGTGGCCATCATGGTCAACAAGAGTCCAAAATGCAGTACTTGGATGCAATCTCAAAAACGACAGAATGATCTCTGTTCGTTTCCAAGGCAAACCATTGAATATCACAGTAATCCAAGTCTATGCCCCAACCAGTAACGCTGAAGAAGCTGAAGTTGAACGGTTCTCTGAAGACCTACAAGACCTTTTAGAATTAACACCCAAAAAAGATGTCCTTTTCATTATAGGGTAGTAAACATGGATGGTGCCATAACAGAACTTGCGGACGAATGGGAAATGGCTCATTCCTACTCAGTGGCTTCATCAGTACAGGTCAGGCCACTGACAATGAGGAGCTTGAGTACTGGTCAGTGAGTGCATGACAGACAAACTCAATTGTTTCACCTTAGCTAATTTTGGTGGTAACAATATCAGGTGGTGCTAGTGGTAAAGAATCCACCTGCCAATGCAGGAGACATTGGAGACGCTGGTTTGATCCCTGGCTCAGGAAGATCCCTTGAAGGAGGAAACAGCAACCTGCTCCAGTATTCTTGCCTGGATATTTCCATAGACAGAGGAGCCTGGCGGGCTACAGTCCAGGGGGTTGCAAAGAGTCAGACACGACTGAGCATTCATGCACACATATGACAATAGGGTAGGATAAATTGCTGTGCTTAAAGTATCTTGTGTAGCTTACGGGCTTCCCAGGTGGCACTAGTGGTCAAGAATCCACCTGCCAATGCAGGTTAGATGTAAGAGGCATGGGTTAAATTACTATTACTCCTCACCATAACAAAGAAAAGCAAAATGACTAATGTGGCCAGCCTTCTGGGCTGAATGCAATTAAAAGGTATACACACTAGTGCTAATGAGAAATAACCTCTGAGTACTATGGAGAGGAAGATGATACAGTGATCATATTTATAAAGTTGGCCAACACTCAGTTTATACCTTTTCAGATAACACCTACTGCATGATTTGATACCTACACTATTTGCTTACCCATGACAATTTATTTGAATAATACAAATAATTTCTAATAATTACTATTAGTAATAATTTCACACAAAATTTAGGATCACAATGATACAAATTATTAACTTAAAAAAATGCATTTATTTTTAATCAGAGGATAACTGCTTTACAATGTTGTGTTAGTTTCTGCCATATAACAACATGAATCAGCCATACACACACATATATCCCCTCCATCTTGAACAAATTATTAACTTTAAGTTACTTTTCATCTGTGAAAATGTCTATTCTATTGTGTATCAAGAAGTCACCCTCACTGGACAGTGAGCAACACTGCTCTCCACCAAGAAAGTGGAGATAACGGTAATGGTAGTAACAATAGCAAACGTTCCCCTAGTGCTTACTCTGTGTGGCGGTGCTAGGGATAAAAAACCCGCCTGCCAATGCAGGAGATATAAAAGACATGGGTTCGATCCCTGGGTTGTGAAGGTCCCCTGTAGGAGGGCATGACAACGCACTCCAGTATTCTTGCCTGGAGAATCTAATGGACAGAGGAGCCTGGCAGGCTACAGTCTATAGGTCACAGAGTCAGACATGACTGAAGCAACTTTGCACAGCACTACTCTAAATACTCTAAAGTGGTCAATTTTCATTCCAATCCCAAAGAAAGGCAATGCCAAAGAATGGCATTTTGAATATGCTGTCTAGGTTGGTTATAACTTTTCAGCCACAAAATTAAAAGATGTTTACACCTTGGAAGAAAAGTTATGACCAACCTAGACAGCATATTCAAACTACTGCACAATTGCACTCATCTCACACACTAGTAAAGTAATGCTGAAAATTCTCCAAGCCAGGCTTCAACAAAATGTGAACCTTGAACCTCCAGATGTTTAAGCTGGATTTAGAAAAGGCAATAGATGCCTTTTTTCTGTTTCTAAAGTTTACTTTTTCAATCTCAAATATTAAAGAGACTAATTTTAAGTAGCTTAGTCAAGTAAAAATAAAATACTAGTTCTCTGGAAACTGTTGAGGAATTTTTTTAATCTGTGACTTAGATAAATCAGAGATCAAATCGCCAACATCCGAGGGATCACTGAAAAAGCAAGAGAGTTCCGGAAAAATATCTATTTCTGCTTTATTGACTATGCCAAAGCCTTTGACTTTGTGGATCACAACAAACTGGAAAATTCTGAAAGAGATGGGAATACCAGACCACCTGACTTGCCTCTCGAAAAACCTATAGGAAGCAACAGTTAGAACCGGACATAAAACAACAGACTGGTTCCAAATCAGGAAAGCAGTATGTCAAGGCTGTATATTGTCACCCTGCTTATTTAACTTACATGCAGAGTACATCATGAGAAACGCTGGGCTGGATGAAGCACAAGCTGGAATCCACAAGATTGGAATCCACAAGCTCCCACAAGATTGCTGGGAGAAATATCAATAACCTCAGATATGCAGATGACACTACCCTGATGGCAGCAAGTGAAGAACTAAAGAGCCTCTTGAAGAAAGTGAAAGGGGAGAGTGAAAAAGTTGGCTTAAAGCTCAACATTCAGAAAACTAAGATCATGGCATCCGGTCCCATCACTTCATGGCAAATAGATGGGAAAACAATGGAAACAGTGGCTGACTTTATTTTTTTAGGCTTAAAAATCACTGCAGATGGTGACTGCAGCCACAAAATTAAAAGATGTTTACTCCTTGGAAGAAAAGTTATGACCAACCTAGACAGCATATTCAAAAGCAGAGACATTACTTTGCCAACAAAGGTCCATCTAGTCAAGGCTATGGTTCTTCCAGTAGCCATGCATGGATGTGAGAGTTGGATTATAAAGAAAGCTGAATGATGAAGAATTGATGCTTTTGAACTGTGGTGTTGGAGAGGACTCTTGAGAGTCCCTTGGACTGCAAGGAGATCCAAGCAGTCCATCCTAAAGGAAATCGGTCCTGAATATTCATTGGAAGGGCTGATGTTGAAGCTGAAACTCCAGTACTCTGGTCACCTGATGCAAATAACTGACTCATTTTAAAAGACCCTGATCCTGGGAAAGATTGAAGGTGGGAGGAGAAGGGGATAATAGAGAATGAGATGGTTGGATGGCATCACCGACTCAATGGACATGAGTTGGAGTAAACTCCGGGAATTGGTGACAGACAGGGAGGCCTGGCGTGCTGCAGTCCACTGGGTCGCAAACAGTCGGACATAACTGAGCGACTGAACTGAACTCTAAGTGCTTTATATAAACTAACTTCTCTAGCTTTCATAATAACCCTGTGAGATCCCCATTTTTACACACAAGACGATTTAGAGGCAGAGGCATTTACAAATCAATTTAAGTAACTTGCCTGGAGTCACACAGCTAGTCAGCTGAGAGTCAGGATTGGAAAACCAGGCCCTGTGCTTCCAGCCTGTGCTCTTAGCCTCTCCCCTGTACTGTGCACCACGGCGGGCAACTGCTGAATGTTGGTTAGATGACTAAATAAAAGAGCATGTTTTTGTGTGTAAGGGGTATTTTAAGGAGCATAGATACTTACCTGGAAACCTGAGAAATCATATTTTTACTTCTGATTTCTTCCCTAAAGCTTCAGTCCTACACTCAAATTTAACATGACTAACATCAAACTTTTTGCACTACCCTGCCAATCTACTTTCTCTCTCAGTGCTGAGATACAACCTATTTTTCATCTTCCTACTCAGTCCTTATACTGACAACATCACTGCTTAGGTTAAAAACTGTAAAGTTGATTCTATTTCTCGCTTTCTCTTGAATGCAACATCTAGTTCGCCCCTAAACAGATTCTTCTGTGCAGTAGTATTTCTTGCATCTATTGTTCGTTTCTATTCAGTGTGACCATCACAAGTTCTTATAACTTAATTTTTAGATTTACTGCAGCTGCCAACTGCTTGGGTTCTCAGTATCAGGTGAAAAACTGTATGCAAAGCATCCATCGGTGCATACAGTGGTGCTCAATTAACACCGTACTTTTCCCTAATGCACCCGTCACTGGGTATTTCTCCTTCTAAAGCAACACTTCAATAATTTGCTTCCTTGAGCAGTAACTTCCAGTGGCTCTCTGCTACTGGACAAAACAGTCCAAATTTCTGAGATGGACATTCAGATTCTTCCAAAACTTTGTGTAATTTATCTTTCCAATCTTCTCTTCAAGAGGAACCTTCCACTTCAGTTCTCACTGTCTGACCGACAAAACACATATGTGCCATCTCTAAGCTCATGTTCCTGTCATTTTCTATATCCTTTTTTGTGGATTTTCCATGAAAATCCTGCCTACTCTTTAAGACTCCACCTTTGCTCCACTTCTTTCCATGTCTCCTTCCTGGTTCACTTTAATCCAGACGGTTCTCTTCTCACAGCAATGTGTTAATACTTATTTTATGTAGAAGACATTTAGCAACTGCCTATTGTAATTCTAATGGGTAGTTTATATATGTGTATATGCGTATACAAGTACACACACACGCGCGTGCCCCCAATTACAATGGAAACTGTAAAAAGGGGATTGTTTTTAGTTTCTACCGTATATGCCTAAGGACTTTACACATAGGGATTTAATAAATATTTGCAGATTTATGGCTAAATTTTCATAGGGAACTTAGCAGTTAGAAAACGTATTTTAGATAAAGATTAAAAAAAATGTACTTATAGTCTGCTACTTTCTCCAAAGGACTTGAAGAACCCAAGAAAAGGTAATTTTTCAGTTAAGCACTTCCTTTAAGTTTCACTCCTGAATGAAATTTTAGAAGGTATTAAAGTTTGGGGAGAAAAGTGATTTCACCAGCTCTGTCCCTCAAGACCTTCCTAGAGCCTGCCTGTCAGTACTTTGCAACTCCTTATTTCTCTGTCAGGATATTTCACTGCAGGGATAAAGGAAAGACCCAGGAGGATGATCTGACTCTGTATTATCTATGAGAAAATGTCTCTTCATTAGGGAACATAATTGAGAATTCCCTACATCATTAGTGATTTAGGATATACATAAAATAAAGCTTTCCAGAAAGTTTCACGGTGGTATTACACTTCAAACACTTGCCAAGTAAAGCTATATAATCTCTTCACTGGAAATCTTTAAAAACAGAAATGTCCATATCTGTCAGGGATGATTTAAGCGCAGCCGGCCAGGAGGTACAGAGATAGATGGCACTTCCAGTTTCTGTGTGACATCATGGCAGCTAAAGATCACTTTATACTAGCTACAGAATTTAAATGAAACTGTACCCAAGTTCTCTATAATTTCTAGCATAGTATATAACACGTTATAAGGTTTAAGGTAAAATTATCTTCTACTGATTTCCTATAACTACAGAAGAAATAGGCATTCTTTATAACCCCAATGGGAACTGCTTAGTCCATTGGTGTCCTAAATAATTTTCAGTTCACAGATATCAATTAATGTGCATGTGAGAGAAAATCCTAGTCACGCCTACAAAACATAATTGAAAAACCAGTTGTAAAAGGTAACTAATTTACTACCTTCTGTGCAGAGAAAATTTCACAAAATGATTTATAAATAAAGAAATGAATGCTGCATCTACTAAGAAAATATTAGAATTAACACTGGGAAGTCATCTGGTTCCTCAACTGGAGACAGAAGTGGGTGAGGAGTAAGCACCAAGGCCAGGGCCCTTCTTCCAGCCCATGGAGAGGCTCTGGGTAGGTTCACAAACACTCTGAACTATACCCCAGATCTTCACATTTATCCCGTCTGGGAAGAAGATCCAGAGTCTTCCTCTGATTTTTAAGAGGTCTGAGCATTAAGGAAGGATAAGGATTTTGGCTGAGTTTTTTGCCTGGAATATACAAAATTCTGAAAGAATTTTTTTCCTTTTAGAGTATGAGCAGACTGATTGGAGTGTTCTAATGTTGAATGTCTTTCTTACACAAGCCACATCCATAATGCTATCATCTAATTATTTCCACTTTTGGTTTCATTATGGTGGTACAAGAATTTAAAGGCACTTGGCAAACAATCCAAATACAGAATTAGTCTAGATTTTTACAGTATTCACCCTATTTTACAGTTGCTTATCTAGACTTAATTCAATAGCATATTCTCCAAAGTATACAATTCCATTTAAAAAGAAACAATAACTTTTCCTTTCTACTCACATATCACTGGTTTAATTTATTATATAGTTCTGAAACTGGCATATAACCTGGTTTGGGAACAATCACACCGATACTGACAGTGTCAGACAACACTAGAGTATCTAAGTTGATTAGACAAGAGCACGCAGAGTGCCTTGGGCATTGGTCAGCACGCTTTATACAGAAACTTCAGTGGTTGATGATGCCCACGATTAAGTGGACATCAGCCAGGAGGGTTTTCCACGACACCTGATACAATTAATATCGTACCTTATCATAACTTTGGGCTTCCCTTGTGGCTCAACTGGTAAAGAATCCGCCTGCAATGCGGGAGACGTGGGTTCGATCCCTGGGTTGGGAAGATCCCCTGGAGAAGGGAAAGGCTACCCATTCCAGTATTCTGGTCTGGAGAATTCCATGCACTGTATAGTCCATGGGGTCGGACATGACCGAGTGACTTTCACTTCTATTGTAACTTCAATGTTGCAAAGTAGTAGTTATTCTCATCTTATAGATAAAGAAATTAAGACTCAGAAAATTAATGTTCCTAAGGTCAGGCAGTGACTGAAAGAAAAAATGAGTTTCATACTCAATCTTTTTATCAAAATGTTCTCTCAACTAAATCACATTGCCTCTTACCTTAAGCCCAATCATTTACAAGAGGTATTATTAAAGTATGTCTGTAGCATAATATCAAGATCTATAGGCAAAGTGAAAAAAATTTAATCCTGAGCATGCAGCAAAATGGTAACTGCAAAAACTGTGACCTCAAAAGACCTAAATATGAAAACAGGTTCAAATCTCATTTAGTTAACTAAAAACACCACAGGTTTGCAGGCCAGCTTTAGCAATATAAGGTCACAGTCCAGGTTCCTTCTTTCCCAATCTGCACTTAGATCCTCCTAAGTGATCTCATTTAGGCCATGACCCTGTCCAATATGCTACTGGAGAGGAGTGGAGAAATAGCTCTAGAAGGAAAGAAGAGGCTGGGCCAAAGCAGAAATGACTCCCAGTTGTGGATGTGTCTGGTGGTGAAAATAAAGAACAATACTGCATAGGAACCTGGAATGTTAGGTCCATGAATCAAGGTAAACTGGAAGTGGTCAAACAAGAGATGGCAAGGGTGAACATCCACATTTTAGGAATCAGTAAACTAAAATGGACTGGAATGGGCAAATTTAATTCAGATGACCATTATATCTACTACTGTGGGCAAGAATCCCTAAGAAGAAATGCAGAAGCCCTCATGGTCAACAAGAGTCCAAAATACAGTACTTGGGTGCAATCTCCAAAACTACACAATGATCTTGGTTCGTTTCCAAGGCAAACCATTCAATATCATAGTAATCCAAGTCTATGCCCCAACCACTGATGCTGAAGAAGCTGAAGTTGAATGGTTCTATGAAAACCTACAAGACCTTCTAGAACTAATACCAAAAAAAGATGTCCTTTTCATTAGAGGGGACTAGAATGCAAAAGTAGGAAGTCAAGAGATACCTGGAGTAACAGGCAAGTTTGGCCTTGGGATACAAAATGAAGCAGGGCAAAGGCTAACAGAGTTTTGCCAAGAGAACACACTAGTCATAGCAAACAACCTCTTCCAACAACACAAGTAACGACTCTACACATGGACATCACCAGATAGTCAATACCAAAATTGATTGATTATATTCTTTGCAGCCAAACTAGGAGAAGCTCTATAAAATTAGCAGAAACAAAACCAGGAGCTGACCATGGCTCATATTAGGAGCGTCTTCTTGCAAAACTCAGACTTAAATTGAATAAAGTAGTGAAAAACACTAGGCCAGTAAGGCATGACCTAAATCGACTCCCTTATGATTATACAGTGGAAGTGACAAATAGATTCAGGGGATTAGATCTGGTAAAGAGAGTGCCTGAGAGAACTATGGATGGAGCTTTGTAACACTGTACAGGAGGCAGTGACCAAAACCATCCCCAAGAAAAAGAAATGCAAAAAGGTAAAATGGTTGTCCGAGGCGGCCTTACAAACGGCTGAGAAAAGAAGAGAAGCGAAAGGCCAAGGAGAAAAGGTAAGATAAACTCCATCTGAATGCACAGTTTCAAAAACATCTACTTCTGTGTCATTGACTATGCTAAAGCCTTTGACTGTGTGGATCACAACAAACTGTGGAAAATTCTTAGAGAGATGGGAATACCAGACCACCTGACCTGCCTCCTGAGAAACCTGTCTGCAGGTCAAAAAGCAACAGTGAGAAACGAACATGGAAAAATGGATTGGTTCAAAATTGGGAAAGGAATATGTCAAGACTGTATATTGTTACCTTGCTTATTTAACTTACATGCAGAGTACATCATGTGAAATGCTGGGCTGGATGAAGCTCAAGCTAGTGAGTGGATATTAGAAGTAACGACTGAGATTGCTGAGAGAAATATCAATAACCTCAGATATGCAGACAACACCACCCTTATGGGAGAAAGTGAAGAGGAACTAAGGAGCCTCTTGATGAAGGTGAAAGAGGAGAGTGAAAGAGCTGGCTTAAAACTCAACATTCAAAAAACCAAGATCATGGCATCTGGTCCCATCACTTCATGGCAAACAAATGAGGAAAAAATGGAAACAGTGAGAGACTTTATTTTCTTGGGCTCCAAAATCACTGAGGATGGTGATTGCAGCTATGAAATTAGTTGTTCATTGGAAGAAAAGTTATAACCAACCTAGACAGCATGTTAAAAAGCAGAGATGTTGCTTTGCCGACAAAAGTCTGTATAGTCAAAGCTATGGTCTTTCTGGTAGTCATGCACCTATGTCCGAATTGGACCATATAGAAGGCTGAGTGCTAAAGAATTGATGCTTTCAAACTGTGGTGTTGGAGAAGACTCTTGAGAATCCCTTGGACAGCAAGGAGATCTAATCAGTCAATCCTAAAGGAAATTAACCCTGACATTTTGGAAGGACTGATGCTGAAGCTGAAGCTCTAATACTTTGGCTGATTCACTGGAAAAGACCCTGATGCTGGGAAAGACTGAAGGCAGGGGGAGAAGTGGACAACACAGGATGAGATGGTTGGATGGCATCATCAACCCAATGGACATAAGTTTGGCAAGCGCCGGGAGTTGGTGATGGACAGGGAAGCCTGGCGTGCTACATTCCACATGGTCGCTAACAGCCGGACACAACTGAGCAACTGAACAACATGAGCCTAGAGGAATACATTTGAATGACCGCCTCAAAGCAACCTGTCCAAAATGGCAACCACTTCTTATCTGTACCTTCCCAAGCTTCCTCCCTTCCTTGAACGACATCATCACTGTCTACCCAGATGCTCAGGTTAAAGCTTCAGCGTCGTCTTTGATTCCCTCCATTTTCTTACCCCTTATGTTTGACTTTTGTAAGGTTTACCCTGTGAAAGTGAAAGTTGCTCAGTCGTGTCCGACTCTTTGCAACCCCACGGACTATACAGTGCATGCAATTCTCCAGGCCAGAATACTGGAGTGGGTAGTCTTTCCCTTCTCCACGGGATCTTCCCAACCCAGGGATCAAACCCAGGTCTCCTGGATTGCAGGTGGATTCTTTACCAGCTGAGCCAGAAGGTTTACCCTATGCCTCCTTAAAATATTTCATAACTATCCATTTCTCTCCATCTCCACCCACCATGTTCTGTCCTAAGCCACTGTCATCTATTACCTGGAATACTGTCACAATCTAACATCTGGTTTCCCTGACTCTCTTTGCCCCTTCTGTAGTTTATTTTCCACATAATTGCTAAAGAGGCCTTTTCAAGACCTAGAAATGACTAAAATTCTCCAATGGTTTCCTACTGCTACACTTTGGACTTTAACTTAAAATAGTCCTACTTAAATACCTTGCTTAAACTAAGTACAAGCAGCTGACTTATTATAGCCTACAAGATTTGCAAGGTCTGATCCTTGCCTAGTTCCTCACCTTGACAGCATTCTCTCCCCTCACTCACTATATTTAACACGGGGCTGTTCCCTAACACTGCACCTTTGTACTTACTATTCTTCTAATTACCATCTGCCTGGAATATTTCCTTGGTTTTTTCATATAGTTGATTTCTTTCTATCATTTGAGCCTCAACTTAAATATCACCTTTTTGGACTACTTTTTAAGAAACAGTCCAGCCCTTGTAGCTCCCAACCTGTCTGAATTATCATCTATCACACCATTGCATTTGTTTTCTTCATGCAATTTAAAATACAAAGAATCATTTTGTTTACTTATTAGTTTACCTTCTTATTATTTCTCTCCCTATCCTGGAATGAAAGCTCTAAAAGAGAAAGTACATCCACAAAGCTTAGAACAGTGCCTGGCACACAGAAGGTGATTTTTAGCCCTGGTAAATTTTAGTTAATTCCACAGAATCAGTTAACTAGTCCATTCAATCAGAACATTTCTAACATCCTACATCTCACTTTTTCAAAGTTTTCGCCACTTACTTGCTCTCATATCACAACTAATTACATAATTCGGTGATTACATTTAAAGTAGCCATCAAGTGGTGTGATAAAGTGAGGAGACTACTGCTACAAAAACCAATGTGCTACGGAGCTTGATTTATAGAAATCATCCACAGAAAGCTTATTTTATTTGAAGAATGAACTCAAAAGTTTCAAAGAACTGTGTGAATTTTCCTCATAACATATAATTTTAAATGCTGATCTTAGGATAAGATTGACCGAACTATAAAGTCTACTCGTTCAATAAATACTGAAGTGAGTGTCTTTGCTAGGTGCTATGGAGACGAGGAAGAACAAGATCCAGTTCCTGCCACAGTGAAGCTTAGGAACAACCAGAAACTGTGACGAGCTATGAGGTTTATGCTATAGGTAGTAAATGCTATAAAAAGTTCACAGTGCTATGGGAACACATATGGAGGATTAGGGGATTAGAGCTGTCTCTCAGAGGAAGTAGGTTTTTCAGCTGATATATGAAAGATAAATAGAAGTTAGATGGACAAAAGCAGGGTAACGAAGAGTGTTACAATCAAATCCATGTGTGAAGGCCAGGAAATAAGAAGGGATAATAAATTTAGAAATCTGAAAGGAAGCTCAGTGTGAATGGAACAGACTGTTACTAGGATATGGGGGTGGGGGCGGGAGAGGAAGAAGCTGGGAACAGAGAAATACAGCTTGGATTTTATATGTATAAGGTAATATAAGGAAACACAAGGGTGTTACATGTCTTGATGGGAAGTGGAGACTTAATTATCAGTCCACTGGGGAAGCACTGAAGTATTTTAAGGAGAGAAGTGACATGAAAAAATCAGAGAATCTTGCTGATTACAGCAGGAAAAATAGTAAGTAACATGACTGTAGTAAATTAGGGGCTTTTAGCAGTAATCTAGGTGAGCAATGTTGATAGCCTAAACTGTTGGAGGGAAATGGACGGATTCAAGAGTTACTTAGGAGGCAGCATGAGCAACACTTGATAATTAGGGGTGTGAGGAAAAGAAGGGGTTGACACCCAGAGTTCTGCTGAGCAAGTGGGTAGACAGTACCACACATGTAAAAATATGGGATGAAATAAAATACTGGACCTGGGCTAGGTGAAATTAGTTCACAAGTACTGAAAATACTGAGTTTGAGGTACCTATTGAAATGTTCAGTAGACAGCTGGAAATACAGATTATTTCAAAAAGGTCAACATTAGAAGCTGTTTTATAACAATAAATAGCCTTTTTCAGTTTGTCTCTGTCATAGAATAGACATCTGAACTCATGCTGAAAGAGAACATTTCTACTCTGAATATACTTCAGCTCTAAGATCACTGGTATATACGCAACTGAAGAGGTGTGGCTGTGAGGTGAAGGGCAAAGCTTTCCCACAATGCACTAGTCTCTTTGAAAATATCACAGATACTTTAAATAAGAGAAGAGAAGTCATGGTTCCTGAAGGCATGGGATGAGAGTCTGAATGTGGGCCAGTATCTCAGGCATCATAATTAATTACTATAATTACTCAGATCATTTTGTTATTATTGAGACAGTTTAAGTTTTAAGGATGGGTCAAGTGTTTTTTGGTTGGTACACCGTAAGGGAAAATTTCCTCAACGCATGACATCCTTTAGTGAGGACTAAAGATTAAATCGCACAAGGCTCCATTCTATACTATATGAGAGAATCGAAAACAAAAGGTGTACTATTCGTTTCAGGGAAATGATGGATCTGCCAGCTGCAGCAAAGGCTTTCTGAAACTCTCTTATGACAAATTAACATAGCATGTGCCAGATGTTTTTTTTTCTGTTGAATTATACTATAATATGCTTCAGTTACTTTTAGTAATTATGCATTTTGTAATCTGCCAGTACCTGCAGCTGCCTCTCATTCTGCTAAATTAAAAAAAAAAAAAAATTTTTTTTTTTTTTTTTTTTTAGAAAAGCAGTTATGGCAGCCAAACATTACATATATACAGCCAAGAATAATGTGTTAGAGACTGAAGAGAATTCCTTAGTCTCAAATGCTGTGTAATTCATATAAATATACATGAATTGTCCAGTCACTGGACAAGAGAAGATAATATTACACACTGTACATTATTCATATATTCAATACAATTTTATTGAACAACTACACACTGGGCAAGATGTTAGCTCATGGTTTGTAGAAGAGGTGAATATAAATGATAGTTATGCTACAATTCAGTAAGTGTCATAAAGAAGAATGAGCAGAGTGGTACGGGAATCAGGAAGAAAAAAGATTTACTCTGTCAGGGGGATAAAGAATGCCTTACAGAAAAAAATGATATCTGAATCAGGTCTGGAAGGAAGAAAATTTATTTATTTACATGTATGTATTATATTTGTTTATTCAATATTTTCCTCCTTCCCATCCATACTCTAATAGCTTCAAAAAAGATGAGGGGGACCTTGGGCTTTGCTGTTATCCTTAGTACTTTAAGAAGAGTGCCACTCAATAAATACATAATGGGTAAATGAAGTGAAGACTAGGCTTGGTAAAAGGGCTGCCCTTACCAATGTTTGGCTTCTTGGGCAGTTGTTCAGTGTGGCTGGAACATGCCCTTCACAAGGTAGGGACAGGCAGACTGCTGACAATAAGGTGGAGGAAAGATTGCCAAAAAAACCCCAAACTGAACCAAACATTCAGGCAACAATAAATCAGAAATATTTAAGTAAACAGGGCCAGGACTCTATTTGCTTTTTAGGAAAATACTTTTGAGAGCAGTATGCAAGATGGAATAGAGTGAAGGGAAAAAAAAAGATGGCAGAAACCAGGGTGATCCAGGCTACTTTAACAGCCATGGTTAAAGATATGAAAAGGCCTGGGCTGATGGCAGGAACAAAATATGTTACTGCGTGTTTACACATACACAAGCATTTCTTCTGGACAGATTCTGGTACCTGGTGTTGCAAATGAGTATGCATGGTTGAAATTTTTTTTACATTACCTTATACAAAGGATTTCGGAGAAGGAGATGGCACCCCACTCCAGTACTCTTGCCTGGAAAATCCCATGGACAGAGGAGCCTGGTGGGCTGCAGTCCATGGGGTCGCTAAGAGTCAGACACGACTGAGTGACTTCCCTTTCACTTTTCACTTTCATGCATTGGAGAAGGAAATGGCAACCCACTCCAGTGTTCTTCCCTGGAGAATCCCAGGGACGGGGGAGTCTGGTGGGCTGCTATCTATGGGGTCACACAGAGTCGGACACGACTGAAGTGACTTAGCAGCAGCAGCATACAAAGGATTTGCAAGTTTATATTTCCACCAGTACTGTATACCCCATTTCCGTTCTCTCATGTGTTTGCAGATGTTGCATGTTAAGCATCTTTTACATTTTTGCCAATTTGCTGGGCAAAATTGTTTACATTTGCATTTCTTCATACAAAACAATATTTCTTCAGTGTATAGTGTGGCTGAGTTGGTTTAAAGGAACTCTGTACATCTGCCTTTGTGAGCTGCATGCTCACATACTGTGTCCATCCATTAGGTTGTTACTCTTTTTCTAAATTACTGAACTCTATGGATTCTGCATGTCGATCTTTATTTTTTTGTCATTTGTATTTGTTTTTCTATCTTTGTTTAGCATTTCTTCACAGAGAATTTTAATTTTTAGTGTGAAACAAATTAATCAATTTTTGCACTGTGCGTTTTTGTTTTGATTAGAAAGACTCATTCAAAGACGATAAAAATAATCTAATTTCTTCTAATACTTTCCTTGTTTTGAATTTAGCTTTTTAATCCATCTGGAATTGACTTTGTATACTGAATAAAGAATATACTAGCCTAGAGGGGTGGGATGGGAGGAATGGGAGAGAGGTTCAAGAGGGAAGGGATATATGTATACATATAGCTGATTTATGCTGTTGTACAGCAGAAACTAATACAACACTGTAAAGCAATTATACTCCAATTAAAAAAGACAAATTAAAAAAAGAGGGAGAACACATAGCTACAAGAATAAACTCAGGACTATAAACCAGAAAAAAAAGAATATACTAAATGATTTAAAATTTTCCCAACATCATCTTTTCATTTGAAGTGCTGTATTATCATGCACAAAATTTGTTCATGTTCCATGTTCTGTTCAAATTATCTACTCCTGTGCCAATACCATCATATAGCTTTATATATTTTGCTTCTTGTAGGGCAAATCTTTTTTCCCCATAAGAAATTTTAAAATTTAATCTATAAAATAACAATCATCTCTCATTCAAGTAAGATTGGTACAGATATATTACAGTTACAGACCTTCTATGTTAATATGTAAACTTTAAATGGTTTTTAAATAGATCTCCTTGGAAGCTCAAAATTCTCTGTGTTGCATATATTTCAAGATAAAAGGGTAACTTTTATCAAGAGGAAGTAATTATAGATGAATTAATACAATTTTACAAATTCAAACAAACTTCAAACTGAAAGAAGATAACACAGAGGAGCTCAAATTTTTAAAGAGCTTCTTATATTAAGCTTTTTGATACTAAGATGAAAAACTTTCTTCTGCGGGAAAATTATTTAATTATTTTGTGTTGCATTTAATTATGGCTATACTTGCTTATGGGAAGATCTTAAGAAACTACAGGTGTCTGGTAATAGTATTTAATTGTCAGTTGTCAGAAGGAGCCAAGGTTTCCAAAGGCAGCAAAACTAGGTCAGAGAGGGCTCTAGTATCCTAGTATTTTGAGGCTGTCCTGGTATTTAGTGTCTGATTTTGGTCTCTAATATTCCCCTAACTGTAGTAAATAGGTGGACACATAGTAAGGAAGATAACAGTCAATTTATAAGAATTCAATTTTTATGATGTAGAGAGGACAGATGGAGAAGACAATGGCACCCTACTCCAGTACTCTTGCCTGGAAAATCCCATGGATGGAGGAGCCTGGTGGGCTGCAGACCATGGGGTCGCTAAGAGTCGGACATGACCGAGCGACTTCTCTTTCACTTTTCACTTTCATGCATTGGAGAAGGAAATGGCAACCCACTCCAGTGTTCTTGTCTGGAGAATGCCAGGGATGGGGGAGCTTGGTGGGCTGCCGTCTATGGGGTCGCACAGTCGGACATGACTGAAGTGACTTAGCAGCGGCAGCAGCAGAGAGGACAGAGAAAAACAGCCAAGTGTTTTCAAGACCTGGTGAGGGCAGACCAGCACTAAGTTTTAAAGGGAAGATTTTCAGAAGGAAAGCTTTGACGCTCAATATGGCACAATGAAGGTATGCTAGGAAGCAGGGTGCTTGGATCGAACATGAAAAAGCTCATTTTTGACAGCTGTTAGTAAATACTTTTCACCTGAATGGTAGAACGCATCAATTGATGACATATACAGAAAAATCCTTATGGGGAGAGTCAAATGCATAAAATGAGCCATTTGAATTTTTTAATGTATTGCTCTGTGTCTATTTTGTAACATTATTAATAAAAGACCTAATTGGTTCAAGACTTGGACTTGTATTGTTGAATCATGCTAAAAACAAAACCATTTCTAAGGAGAGCAAATGAATCCTTCCCCAGAGACACAGAATCACCGCCGAGCAGCCAGCCTGTGCCCTACTGGTGCAACACAGCATCCATCAAATTGCCAATGCCCAGAACGGATGCTACTGCAAATATGTCTAGCACAGACCATATTTATAACATATTTTTTCACTGGAATAAGCATAAATTTTAATCTTCAACTTCAAAAAATATAAATTTATTGTGGCTGCCATGTAATTCTGTATTATGACCTAAGGTGAGATTTGTCAGTGAAAATACTTCAGTGACTACTTTTATATTGCAAAAACAACTTTAACACGGGGATTTCCCTAGTGGTCCAGTGGCTCAGACTCCCTGCTCCCAATGCATGGGGCTTGGGTTTGACCCCTGGTCAGGGATCAGATCTCACATGGCACAACCAAGACCCAGCACAGCCAAACAAATTAAAAAAAAACACAAAACTTCAGCTTGATTTCATATATATTCCTCAGTACTATGTCTCCAAAGAGGAAGGAGATATAATTCATATATATAAAATCTCATATAAAATTTAATGCATTCTAGAACTAGTAATTTTTTTACAATTAAAAATGAAATAAGTATGTGTTTATTTCACATACATAAGTCTCATGCATTATATAGCATGATTTACTTTGAATTTCAGCTAAACTATTTCAAATCCTAAAAGATGATGCTGTTAAAGTGCTGCACTCAATATACCAGCATATTTGGAAAACTGAGCAGTGGCCAAAAGACTGGAAAAGGTCAGTTTTCATTCCAATCCCAAAGAAGGGCAATGCCAAAGGATGCTCAAACTACCACACAATTGTGCTCATTTCACATGCTAGCAAGGTAATGCTCAAAATCCTTCAACCTAGGCTTCAACAGTACGCGAACAGAGAACGTCTAGATGTACAAGCTCAATTCAGAAAAGGCAGAGGAACCAGAGATCAAATTGCCAGCATCTGTTGGATAAAAGAAAAAGCAAGGGAATTCCAGAAAAACATCTGCTTCATTGACTACACTAAAGCCTTTGACTGTGTGGATCACAACAAACTGCGGAAAATTCTTAGAGATGGGAATAACAGATCATATTACTTGTCTCCTGAGAAACTGGTATTAAGGTCAAGAAGCAACAGTTAGAAAAAGACATGGAACAATGAACTGGTTCAAAATTGGGAATGGAGTATGCCAAGGCTGTGTATTGTTACCCTGCTTATTTAACTTACATGCAGAGTACCTCACACGAAATGCCAGACTGGATGAAGCTAAGCTGGAATCAAGATTGCTGGCAGAAATATAAATAATCTCAGATATGCAGGTGACACCACCCTAATGAAGGAAAGCAAAGAGGAACTAAAAAGGCTCTAGAAGAGGGTGAAAGAGCTGGCTTAAAGCTCAACATTCAAAAAACAAAGATCATGGCATCTGGTCCCATCACTTCATGGGAAATAGATGGGGAAACAATGGAAACAGTGGCAGACTTTATTTTCTTGGGTTCCAAAATCACTGTGGATGGTGACTGCAGGCATGAAATTAAAAGACATCTGCTCCCTGGAAAAAAAGCTACGACAAACCTAAATGGTATATTAAAAAGCAGAGACATAATTTTGCCAACAAAGGTCCATATTGTCAAGGCTATGGTTTTTCCAGTAGTCATGTGTGGATGTGACAGTTGGACTATAAAGAAGGCTGAGCACTGAAGAATCAATGCTTTCCAACTGTGGTTTTGGAGAAGACTCTTGAGAGTCCCCTGGACAGAAAGGAGATCCAGTCAGTAAATCCTAAAGGAAATCAACCCTGAATATTCATTGGAAGGACTGATGCTGAAGCTGAAGCTCTAATCCTTTGCCCACCTGATGTGAAGAGCTGACTTACTGTAAAAGACCCTGATGCTGGGAATGATTTAGGGCAGGAGGAGAAAGGGGTCACGGAGGATGAGATGGTTGGATGGCATCAATTACTCAATGGACATGAATTTGGGCAAACTCCAGGAGATAATAAAGGACAGGGAAGTCTGGTATGCTGCTGGGGTCCACGGGGTCACAAAGAGTCTGACACAATTTAGGGACTGAACAACAAAAACAACTTTGACTGCAACAAAGCATTTGTAAAGGCTATTTTCTAAGCCCAGTATTCGCTGGTTGCTCCCTAAACTTTTACTTTACACATCAGGCAAGAATTTAATTCCTTTTATCTGGGTTTGTAGTAAGTGTAAAGGGTTGGGGTTGCATGGGATTCAAATTCAGGTCTGCCTGCCTCCTGAGTCAGCGCTCTTTATCTATAATACTGTGCTGCCACTTTATGTGCTAAAAATATTAAACTGTTTTTCAATATTATTAAATATATATTTTTTTCATGAAAGGAAATAATCTTAATGTGGAATTTTGTGAAAATATTTTCTATTTTGAGAGTCAACGTTTTAGTTTTGACCTGTCAGAGCATACTAACATAATCCTAGTGAGATAGCAGAGACACGCCAAAAGACTTTCTTAGTGTATTGGAATGTATCTCCATTTTCAACTCTGTGGCTTAAACAACCAACATAGGCATATTAAGCAAACATTAACTATATCTTATGAAAACCAGGTTTTCCCATGCAAAACCCTAAACAATGAAGCCTTGTTAAAAAATAGTTTCTCACATTTTAATAATTTTATAAAAATTATATAACCAAGAAATATTTAACTTAAGCATAATTACTCTCCTTTTAAAAAAATGTCTAAAATATATGACTAAATCTAAATATTCAAAGCATGTAAAAAATGACCTACTTATTTTTGATAACGATTTTACTTTCAAGTAACCTTCCTCAATCTGCCAAAAATGTCACAAGACATGGGGCCTTTTAAATTTAATAAAAACAGTGCTCTAATTCGTGGAACAAAGATCATACCAGATTGCCACAAAAGGAGAGGATGGGAAAATCTAGATCTTTTTTCTCGTCTTTAATAAGAGCATTCAACAAAGGATTCTTTCCTTATATATTTATATGAATTTATTAAAAATTATGTTACACTGAAGTAGACTAGCAGAAGGAAAAGCAGTGACAATAATATCCATTTAAATTTGAAAGGAAAAGATCACAAGAATTGAAAAGGATGCTGAAAATATCTCAGGGACAGTCAAGGATTAGCAATTTGGGGACATTAGTGTTAGTCGCTCAGTCATGTCTGACTCTTTGGGATCCCATGGACTGTAGCCCGCCAGGCTCCTCTGTCCATGGGATTTTCCCGACAAGAATACTGGAGTGCGTTACCATTTCCTCCTTCAGGGGATCTTTCTGACCCAGGGATCAAACCTGGGTCTCCCGCATTGCATATGGATTCTTTACCATCTGAGCCACCAGGGAAGCCCTTGCAGACATTAAGCAATTAAAAAACACCCCCCTTCCCACTCAAAAGAATCTGAGTATAGAACATGTCAGATTCTAATAATACGTATTTTTTTTTTCATATGTTTGTATGATGCTTTACAGCTTACAAGATTTGCTTTGTACTTCATAAATAACCCTAGCAAACTAGTTTTTATTCTTACAGATAATAAAATTGAGAATTGAGAAAACTGGTTTATAGAAAATCACGTATTTGTGGTGAAGACCTTGGACTTGAACCTATTGTTTTAGCTTTTTATAGACCCAACTGACTCCTACACTAAGATCTTCAGTTACTCATGTTTAGGGGAAAATTTTTAGGTCTTTAAAACTGATACTTCAGTAGCTCCTTATGTAAGGCCATTGGTAAATATATGATTCTAAACTTACGTTTTTCAATATTTAAAAGCCAAGTTAAGAGTTATACATAAAAGATAGAGACTATTTTGGGAAGACATACACACAGAATTTTTTAGGATCCTATGCAAACTGGAAATAAAATGAACATAATAATGTCTTTAGTTATGTGCTAAACGAAGATTTGAAAAGTTCACATTAATTCTGAAACTACTTAATAAGATTTGAGAACAGTGTAAATTCATAGCAATGACATAAAAATTTAGTTTTATATAAATTTAAATTCACTGAAATGGTAAAAGAAGGAAAGGATTAGTTTACTAAAAGTAGAGATCAAATTACTAAAAATGAAGTAGCAGAGTAAACGTCTGTTAGTATAGCTCTTTACAGTCTGACTCTCCAACTGGAATATAGTGTCTCTGATGGAATGGCGAGGTTTGCTCACTTTCATGCTGATGGTAAGAAACTATTTTTAAAAATACTGCATGATATTAGAAAAACGATAAACTTACTAATGTTAGGTGTCAAGTAATGGTATTATTCTCTTAATTTTGAAGGAAATATTCTATTTCCTTTTTTTCCTTTTATCTAAGAGGTAAAAAAAAGTCACTAAATTACTGGAAATTTGGTAGTTCTAACTTGCTTAGGATTTGGAAGGCTATTTACCAACAGTTGGTATTTTAAGGCTGGACACAAAAGGTGGTAAATTTTGAAACTGAAAAAAGTCCTTGTTATACCCACTGGATTCAAGAGTATACTTGAAGCCAATGACCGGGCTGGGCAAGACCTTATTACCTAATGTGATCTGGAGCCCCAGCACCGTGGAGTCTGTATAAGTCTACACACTAAGATTTAAGTAGGAACGTTCTTAGAAGGTTGGTTGCTTTGTTTTAAATTGCTTATTCTGTGAGTTATTTCTACATATTGCTCTCTTAGACAGATAACCACTTCATATTGCTATGTTAGGCATTTATTTTTTGGGGAAGAATGTTTTCAGTTGAGAATCTGATGAGGAGGTAGGACAGCAAAGTGAAGATGGAATCTATGAGACAAATGAAGAGTCTGGCCTCCTACTCAAGCAGGGACAGTTTATCCATTGTTACTGTAAGATATGTGGGGAAAGATGCATTCAGGAAGATGAATGCCATGATGGGAATTGTGGTAGTTCTCTTCTGATTGCTTCTCTTTGCTCTGTGAAGTAGGGACTGAAGTTATCACACGGGAGTGGTAGTAGGGGAGGAGATGTGATAGGTTTGAGGAAAGTCACCTCATGGCAAATAGATGGGGAAACAGCAGAAACAGTGGCTGACCTTATTTTTCTGGGCTCAAAATAACTGCAGATGGTGACTGCAGCCATGAAATTAGAAGACACTTGGTCCTTGGAAGGAAAGTTATGACCAACCTAGTTCAGTTCAGTCAGTTCAGTCGCTCAGTCGTGTCCGACTCTTTGCAACCCCATGAAGGCCTCCCTGTCCATCACCAACTCCTGGAGTTCACTCAGACTTATGTCCATCGAGTCAGTGATGCCATCCAGCCATCTCATCCTCTGTCGTCTCCTTCTCCTCCTGCCCCCAATCTCTCCCAGCATCAGAGTCTTTTCCAATGAGTTAACTCTTCGCATGAGGTGGCCAAAGTATTGGAGTTTCAGCTTTAGCATCATTCCTTCCAAAGAAATCCCAGGGCTGATCGCCTTCAGAATGGACTGGTTGGATCTCCTTGCAGTCCAAGGGACTCTCAAGCGTCTTCTCCAACACCACAGTTCAAAAGCATCGATTCTTCGGTGCTCAGCCTTCTTCACAGTCCAACTCTCACATCCATACATGACTACTGGAAAAACCATAGCCCTTGACTAGCCGGACCTTTGTTGGCAAAGTAATGTCTCTGCTTTTGAATATGCTATCTAGGTTGGACATAACTTTCCTTTCAAGGAGTAAGCGTCTTTTAATTTCATGGCTGTAGTCACCATCTGCAGTGATTTTGGAGCCCAGAAAAATAAAGTCTGACACTGTTTCCACTCTTTCCCATCTATTTCCCATGAAATCCTGATTCCAGCTTGTGTTTTTTCCAGTCCAGCATTTCTCATGATGTACTCTGCATATAAGTTAAGTAAGCAGGGTAACAATATACAGCTTTGACCAACCTAGACAGCATATTAAAAAGCAGAGACATTACTTTGTCAACAAAGGTCCATCTAGTCAAGGCTATGGTTTTTCCAGTGGTCATGTATGGATGTGAGAGTTGGACTATAAAGAAAGCTGAGCACTGAAGAATTGATGCTTTTGAACTGTGGTGTTGGAGAAGACGCTTGAGAGTCCCTTGGACTGCAAGGAGATCCAACTAGTCCATCCTAAAGGAAAGCAGTCTTGAATATTCATTGGAAGGACTGATGCTGAAGCTGAAACTCCAATACTTTGGCCACCTGATGTGAAAAGCTGACTCATTTGAAAAGAGCCTGATGGCTGGGAAAGATTGAGGGCAGGAGGAGAAGGGGACGACAGAGGATGAGATGGTTGGATGGCATCACTGACTCAATGGACATGAGTTTGGGTGAACCCTGGGAGTTGGTGATGGACAGGGAGGCCTGGTGTGCTGCATGCAGTTCACAGGGTTGCAAAGAGTTGGACGTGACTGAGTGACTGAACTGAACTGAACTGAAAGAGGGTAGTGGAGGTGATGGAATTCCAGCTGAGCTATTTCAAATCCTAAAAGATGATGCTGTTTAAGTGTTGCACTCATTATGCCAGCAAATTTGGAAAACTCAGCAGTGGCCATAGGACTGGAAAAGGTTAATTTTCATTTCAATCCCAAGAAAGGCAATGCCAAAAATGTTCAAATTACTGTATAATTCCACTCATTTCACTAGGAAGACTATGCTCAAAATCCTTCAAGTAGGCTTCAACAGCAGATGAACCTAGAACTTCCAGATGTACAGCTAGGTTTAGAAAAGGCAGAGGAACCAGAGATCAAACTGCCAACATTTGTTGGATCACAGAAAAAGCAAAAGAATTTCAGAAAAACTTCTACTTCTGTTTCATTGACTATGCTAAAGTCTTTGTGTGGATCACAACAAACTGTGAAAAATTCTTAAAGAGATGGGAATATCAGACTTCATTACCTGCCTCCTGAGAGACCTGTATGCAGGTCAAGAAGCAATACTTAGAACTGGACATGGAACAGTGGACTGGTTCCAAATTGGGAAAGGAGTATGTCAAGGCTGTATATTGTCACCCTGCTTATTTTATTTACATGCAGAATACATCATACAAAATGCTGGGGTAGATGACTCACAAGCGGGAATCAAGATTGCTGGGAGAAATATCAACAACCTCAGATATGCAGATAATATCACTTTAAAGGCAGAAAGTGAAGAGGACTGAAGAGCCTCTTGATGAAGGTGAAAGAGGACAGTGAAAAAGCTGGCCTAAAACTCAACATTCAAAAAAGTAAGATCATGGCATCTGGTCCCATTACTTCAGGGCAAATAGATGGGGAAAAAGTGGAAACAGTATCAGATTTCATATTCTTGGCCTCCAAAATCAATGTGGATGGTGAGTGCAGCCATAAAATTAAGACACTTGCTGCTTGGAAGAAAATCTATGACAAACCTAGAAAGTGAAGTCGCTCAGTCGTGTCCGACTCTTTGTGACCCTGTGGACTGTAGCCTACCAGGCTTCTCTGTCCGTGGGATTCTCCAGGCAAGAATACTGAAGTGGGTTACCATTTCCTTCTCCAGGGGATCTTCCCAACCCAGGGATTGAACCCAGGTCTCCCACATTGGAGACAGACGCTTTAACCTCTGAGCCACCAGGGAAGCCCAAACCTAGACAAACCTAGACAGCATATTAAAATGCAGAGACATCACTTTGCCAACAAAGGTCTGTATAGTCAAGGCTAGTTTTTCCAGTAGTCATGTACAGATGAGAGAGATGGACCATAAAGAAGGCTGAAGAATTGATGCTTTTGAACTGTGGTGCTGGAGAAGACTCTTGAGAGTCCCTTGGACAGCAAGCAGGTCAAACCAGTCAATCCTAAAGGAAATCAGCCCTGAATATTCATTGGAAGGACTGGTGCTGAAGCTGAAGCCACCTGATGTGAAGCTGAAGCTCTGGCCACCTGATGTGAAGAGCCAACTTAATGGAAAAGATGGATCTTTTCCCATTAAGCTGGGAAAGATCGAAGGTGAGAGCAGAAGAGGGTGACAGAGGATGAGATGGTTGGGTGGTATCACTGACTCAATGGACATGAGTTTGAGAAAACTCAGGGAGATAGTGAAGGACAGGGAAGCCTGGAGTGCTGCAGGTCATGGTGTTGCAAAGAGTCGGACACGATTTAGGGACTGAACAATAACAACAACAAGAGAGTATGAACTAGTCACCAGGGACTTTCCAGGCTGATTGCTTGGCAGTTAAGGGCCCCTTTTGTGATCATGAATATAAAGTAAGAGCACTGGCATGGCTGTGTTTTACTCCAGCCATTTTGAGCTGAATGGCTCAAAGTACAGAGAGGGGAAAGAGTTGGATTTAACCAGGGCTTGTTTGGAAGAAGGCAAAAAGGGTCAGGAGAGCTGAGGATGGTTATCCCTACTGGCCCTTTCTAAAACTCCACTCCCCCTAAAAATACATGCACTGCCTATTCCCTTTTCTGCTCTCTTTTGCACTTAAGTATATCTATTACATCATATATTTAATTTCTCCTGTTTACTGTCTGCCTCCTCTATTGGAATAAAAGCTCCACAAGGGTGAGAGCTTTGTGTTATGCTCACAGCTATTGTCTTTTAAAAGGTACACCTCTTTGCTGGATATCAGCTGAGCAGTTAGTATGGTAATTGCCCCTCCCCACTTCCCACCACTGTCCTGTGCTTTAACAAGTAGTGACTGGCTGGTTTGGAGAAGGCAATGGCACCCCACTCCAGTACTCTTGCCTGGAAAATCCCATGGACAGAGGAGCCTGGTAGGCTGCAGTCCATGGGGTCGCTAAGAGTCGGATATGACTGTGCGACTTTACTTTTACTTTTCTCTTTCATGCATTGGAGAAGGAAATGGCAACCCACTCCAGTGTTCTTGTCTGGAGAATCCCAGGGACAGGGGAGCCTGGTGGGCTGCCGTCTATGGGGTCGCACAGAGTTGGACACGACTGAAGCGACTTAGCAGCAGCAGCAGACTGGCTGGTTTATTACCTAATTGCTATTTTTAAAGGTCTGGGTGCTTCAGATATAATTTTGATCTTTAAAACTGACACCAGTAATTTTTTATTAAAATAAGTGATATTTGGCAAAACTAATACAGTTATGTAAAGTTTAAAAATAAAATAAAATTAAAAAAAAAAACTAAATAAATAAATAAATAAATAAATAAAAAACATCTTTACTGAGAAAAAAAAAAAATAATAAAATAAAATAAGTGGTCCTTAAGGTGATGGGGATGTCTCTAAAATTTTCTTAAGTAGAACAGAGTAATAAAAAGTGGAAAGTGATAGGAAATGAGGTTAGAACACATGTAAGGGCTAGGTCAGAAAATCCCTGTGGCCAACTTCTTCCTAACTGGGGGGTGGGAAAGGATGGGAGAGTGGAATGAATTAACAAGATTTATAATCTAAAAGGTTATCGCTGTCATAGCATGGGAGATGGATTAGAGGGAAGAGGAGCTTGGGGTTCCAGAAACCAATCAGAAAGCTGCTGCAATAATCCAGGCAGGAGAGGAGAAAGACCTGAACTAAGGAAGGAGTAATGAACAAAGACAAACAGATCTGAAAGCCAGTTAAGGAGGCAGGATCAGCCTCAAGCACTGACTGGAGGTACAGGAAAGGAGTGGAGAGAGAGAAGCCAAGGCAGAGAGCGCTTCTAAGTCATTCCATGGGTCACATCAAGGTTATCAAGTTCCCAACTACTGGAAACCACAGGGCTACTTCTAAAGTGTCTAAGTTTTAGCTAAAAACACCAAAACTCCCACAAAAACAATTTCCAATGTTCAGAAGAATTACATTACAGTGGCCTGATGACAGGCAGCAGGACTGATGAGCATTGTTGGCACAGGACTCATTCTAGTAAACTCCTGTAGACTGGTCACATGCAGGGCTGCCTACTGGGCTTCCTCATAAAGCTGACACTGCACCCCAGAATTCAGGCTGGAGCAACTCTTCTTTGGTCCTGTACTGTTGGCTAGCAAAAACTCCCTTAAAAAATCTAATTTCAAAAATTCTCAAATGCTGCTGCTACTGCTGCTAAGTCGCTTTAGTCGTGTCCAACTCTGTGTGACCCCATAGACAGCAGCCCAGCAGGCTCCCCCGTCCCTGGGATTCTCCAGGCAAGAACACTGGAGTGGGTTGCCATTTCCTTCTCCAATTCTCAAATAAATCACCTATAAACATTTAAAGAATACTTATCAAGCGTCCAAAACTATACTATGGATTTTGAAAGTGAAAGTATTAGTCACCCACTTGTGTCTAACTCTTTGCAATCCCATGGACTGTAGCTCGCCAGGCTGCTTTGTCCATGGAACTCTCCAGGCAAGAATACTGGAGTGGGTAGCCACCTCTTTTTCCAGGGGGATCTATCCAACTCAGGAATCGAACCCAGGTCTCCCATCCTGCAGGCAGATTCTTTACTGTCTGAGCCACCAGGGAAGCCCACTATGGACTTTATATTTACATAAATATTTATACTCATATATGCATATACATTCAACAAATACTATATGCCAATAACTGCTGGTGGTGCCTGTGGATGTATGTGGACAGTTCACAGAGGTCTGTAATATATGACCGATGTGTCAGATTTAGAACAGAAGTTCCAACATGAGTACAGGTGTCACTGGATAAATAAACCTTGCCACATTGTTCTGTGTAATATTTTCTCCCCTGGAAGTATGGCCTTGAATTATGAACAGTACTAATTTGAAAAAGTTAGTTCACTCAATCCTAGTGCCTATGGGACTTCCCTGGTGGTCCAATGGTGAAGAATCTGCCTTGCAAAACAGGGGACACGAGTTCAATCCCTGGTCGGGGAACTAAGATTCCACATGCCGAGGAGTGACGAGGCCCTCTCTGCAATTACTGAGCTTACATGCTACAACTAGAGAGTCCATGTGCCACAAGAAAAGACCCTGCATGACCCAATGAAGATTCTGCATGCTGAAATTAAGACCCGATGCAGCCAAACAACGTGTATGTGTGTGTATATAAATCATAGTGCCTATATCCTGAACTATGTATTCCTTTATCATCATCTTCCCAGTAATTCTTAGAATGTAAGAGGATTCAAAGTGCTGACAATGCCTTTTTCTTAAATTTGATGCAAAATATCTGCCAAGTGACAAAAACTTTCTCTGAGTAGACTTACAGTTTCTAATCACCAAAGCATACTGACTGATGAAAAATCCATCATGTTAGAAAATGAGACGGTCAGTCTTTACGGGGCACCCTCAGCATGGGCAGGCCCTCACTAGGTAATTCACATAGTTACAAATTATGCTCCATTTCCCAAAACTTTTGGAGATTTCAGCCAATATGACACATACTTTTTCATCTCTCATTTCAACACTGTGATACAAATAAATCAAATTTAAGCACTTTTGCCCACTTAGAATAACTGTCTTTCACACACTAAGTGAAGTCAGACAGAGAAAAACAAATATCATCTGATGTTGTTTATATGCAGAATCTAAAAAAAAAAAAAAAAAAGATACAAATGCATTTATTTATAAAACAGAAACAGACTCACAGAACAAACTTATGGTTATCAGAAGGGAAGGCTGCAGGGGAGGGATAGACTGGGGAGTTTGGAATTGACATATACACTGCTTATTTAAAACAGGTAACTAATAAGGGCCTATTGTGTAACACAGGGAACAGGTGCTCTGTAATAACCTAAATGGGAAAAGAATTCGGAAAAAAAATAGATATATGTATAACTGAATCACTTTGCTGTACACCTTAAACTAACGCAACACTGTTAGTCAACTATGTTCCAATATAAAATACATTTTTAGAGAAGTAAACAAAGAATAATTGTCCTTAAGGTTTAGGACTCCACATAATTAGTTGCTTTGAAACATAATAGAGTTGTTTCTAAATGTTGTCTTGACTCAGATTTGAGTCCCTAGTTAGAGGCCCATCAGTTTCCCTTCATGAGCAGTTGATTAGACTCATACTCACGACCACTTCCCCTACTGGGCTCTCACACTTTGGGCTGCTGTACACCTGCCTTAGCTGCCCCAAGGCCTGGTATCAGATGACCAAGGACAGTCCCTATGCTTCAGAGCCCACTTCAATCACTCAAATTAGCCAGTCCTAAAACTGCTTCCACGATGGCTCGCTGGGTAAAGAATCCGCCTGCAATGCAGGAGTCACAGGAGATGCAAGTTCTATTTCTGGGTCAGGAAGATCCCCTGGAGGAGGAAATGGCAACCCCCTCTAGTATTCTTGCCTGAAAAATACCAAGGACAGAGGAGCTTGGCAGGCTACAGTCCATGGGGTTACAGAGTCAGACATGACTGAGTGACTAAGCACACTTGAGCACAGACCTGCTTACCCTGCCTCACTCCTTCCAGCAGAAATCACAATACAGGTTCTTGCCCACTGATCCCCACCAACGCCCTCTGCCCTGTGACTGACCCTGTGCTTCCTCTGAGTGGACTTGTGTTCACCCCAGGGAACTGAGTATAAGAAGCTGTAAAACTTATTTCAGGGTCTGCCTCTCAGACGGTAAAGCGTCTGCCCACAATGCGGGAGACCCAGATTCGATTCCTGGGTCAGGAAGATCCCCTGGAGAAGGAAATGTCAATCCACTCCAGCACTCTTGCCTGGAAAATCCCATGGACGGAGGAGCCTGATAGGCTACAGTCCATGGGGTCGCAAAGAGTTGGACACGACTGAGCGACTTCACTTTCACTTTCTTTCTCTTGAGTCTGCTCTCACTATTATCTCACTCAAGGTAACAGATTAAAACAAACAGGTATATAACATATTTCTTTTAGTTAAGAAATAATACTAAGATTAACTGCTAATGTTTATTAATTAGAAATAATATGTTGTGTAAGTGCAACATTGGTTCTAATGGTCCTGACAGTAATTCCTGGTAACAACTCTGATTAATTTACTTTGCAGCTACAGTCCATTTCAGCTTCTAGGATCTGTAACTGACCACAGACACATGTAGACTGAATAAGACAAGAGTTATCTAAAGCCTAGTTTTCACCCATGTATGTCCATTACTATGCTACACGAGGCAGGATAGTTTTAAAGAGTATATGTGTGGATCCAATAAAGGCACATTAGGCTGTTCAGATTAATCCATCCATTAAAAACTCCACAACACTTTAAAAGCATCAATGAGACAAAATATAGCAAAAATTCCCAAGACACTTTTTGAATGAAACTTTGTAATGGAAAAATAAGTAGACTATTGGGGCACCAATGCTTCTGGATGGCATATTCATAATACTTGACACATTTAGGATCTGATTCTATTCCCACTCAGAGAAAGGGGTGCTTTATAGAGATCCTTTCTAACACTGATCTGGGACCCTAAGGGGTATCACCTCGGGATAAAGGTGAACCATATCTGAATCCACACCCCTGCCCTCTAAGACACAGGACTACAAAGAAGCTATGTGGGGCACTAGCAAAACAGGAAGAGAAAAGGAAAAAGAAACACTCCCGAGAAATTGTGGCCACCGACTGGCCACCTTACAGATTGAACTCAAAGCACCAACACTTAGGGCAGGTCAGAAACCTTCCTCTTGGCTGACGTGCTCAGAACTGGTAGAGCTCTCAGGAACCCAGAAGTAGAGACAAAGACTCTCTATGAAAGCCACATTACAAAAATTTTCCAGGGCGATTATTAATAAGCAGACAGAGAAACCAGACAACATGCACAGAAACCAGCAGAAACAGGCCTGTCTGGTGACAATACTAGAGTTATCAGATGCAGACTCTCACATAATGATCACCAAAAAGAAAAGCATGACAACCTGAAAATATCAGCAAGGGACAGGAGGCTTTAAGAATGTAAAACTGTGGACTTGAAAAAGAGCTCAACAGAAATCCTAGACATAAAAAATACCTTAGGATAAAAACTCAATGGGCATATACAGCAGCAGATTGAACATAAAAAAGAGACCTTATGAAAGAGAAGATAGATTTCAAGCTACTGTCAAAATACAGCACAGTGAAAGAAAAACATGGAAATAAAGAAGGTAAGAATGTAATATAAAAGTCTAAGATGTCTTACAACAGAGTCCCTGAAGGATGGGGGGAGAGAATTGATGAGCAAAGGCAGGATTTGTTTCAAAATCAACATTATTGAGGTATAATTATGGAAAATAAAATGCCGCCACCTTGAGTGTAGAGCTTGGGGAGGTTTGACAAATACATACACCCACATAACTATAATCACAGTTAAGAGAGAATATGTCTATCACCCCAACATGTTCCCTCATAACCCTTTGCAGTCACTACCCACCAAACCCAGCTCGAGGCGTCCACTAAGCTGTTTTGTCATCATAGATCAGAATCATCTTTTCTAGAATCTCATATAAATGAAATCGTACAGTATGCACTTTCTTTGTTTTTTGCTTCATCTCAGTTTTGAGATTCATCGATGTTTGCTGCATGTATCAGTAGTTTGTTTCTTTCTATTGCTGAATGTTTATCCATGTATCTGTGGATGGACATTTGGGTTGCTTCCCATTTTTGGCTATTATAAATAAAGCAACTACAGATATTTGTTCATGAGTTTTTTTGTGTGAATATGTATTTTCACTTCTCTTTGGTAAACACCTATGAGTAAAACTGCACAGTCATATGGCAAGCACACATTTAAGTTTGGAGTAAGCTGCCAAATTTTTATTGTTGTTGCTGAGTTGTAACACTTTTAAAAAAAAATAATGGGAATCCAAGTCCTTAGTGGAATATACTAATTGCAAATCTTTTCACACAGTCTTGTTTCCATTTTCTTAATGGTGGCTTTTCAAGAGTAGAAGCTTTTTTTTTTTAAATATAAATTTACTTGATTGGAGATTAATTACTTTACAATATTGCATTGGTTTAAGAGTAGAACTTTTTAATTTGATACAGTCTAGTTTATCAATTTTCTTCTTTTATGATTTGCTGTTCTTGTGTCCTATGCAAAAAAAATTTTTGCTTACTGCAGATTTTCTTCTAGAAGTTTTTACTGTTTTCCTTTTATATTTAGATCATGTTTCACTTCAAGCTATGTTTATGTGTGACATGATGTAATGGTGTGGTAGGTAGCCTCTACAATGGCCCCTAATTTCCCTGCCCCGTGGTATTCACACCCTCACACTCAAGGGACTGTATCAACAACTTGCTTCTAATTAATGCAAAAAGAATAAAGTGATGGGATGTCACTTTTAAGATTAGGTTGAAAAAGACCAGGACTTTTTAATTTTGTTTTTCCCCTACCTCCTTCTCTCTGTATGACTCTCTCGTGCTCTTTCTCTCCCCACCCTTCCTCTGAGGGAGGTAGGCTGTCATGTTCTGAGTTGATCTATGAAAAGGATTACAAGGCAAGAACTAATGTGTCCTGACAATAGCAGTGAAGTCCTGAAGCCTGCCAGCTATAGAGAGCGCTTGGGAGTAAATCCTCCCCTGGTGGAGCCTTGAGACAGTTACAGCTTAGGCTAACACCTTGACGGCAGTTCCATGAGAGATCCTGAGTCAGAGGCGTTCTGAGTCAGACCTGTCTGCATTCCTGACCCACAGAAGCTGAGAAAATAAATGTCTGTTGCTCTCAGCAATTAAATTTTATAGTAAGCTGTTAAGCAAGAGTAGATAACTGAAATAAAGGCTTTTAATAAAATTTAGAAAAATTTTGGCCTTTATTTCTTAAAATACCTCTGCTTCTACCCCACTTCCACCCATCTTTGTACTGCTTGATGTTGTCTTTCAAGTCACTGAGGTTCTGTGTTCATTCTCTTTTTCTCCCTATGCTACCATTTTTGGATAGGTTTTTTTTTTTCTTCCTTCCATCTTTAAGGTCTCCAGTCTTTTCTTCTGCAGTATATAATTTGCTGTTAATCCCATCTAGTAAATTTTAAAACTTCTGGTATTATAATTCTCATTCCCAAGATGCCATTTGGTTCCTTTTTTTATAAATTTCATTTCTCTCCTGGTCATCTTTATGTGTTACATCACTAAAGATATTTATAATTGCTGACTTAAAGTTCTTGTCTACTGATTACATCACCTCTGTCATTTCTGGGTGGGTTTCTATGCACTGATTTTTCTCGGTTTTGAATACTAGTTTTGCTTATCCAGTAATAAAACTGTTGAATTTGTCTGGCAGGCAGTTAAATTACTTGAGGATAGTTTGATTATTTTGAGGCTTGGTTTTAAGTCCTGTCAAGGCGAATTTAGGATATCTTGACTGGATTAGTGATTCTGGAATTTTTACTGCATGCCCTGTGTGTTCAACAAGAATTCTCCATGCTAGTAGTTGGATGTAACCATAATATTTTCCAGCCCTCAGTAAGTGCTTCATGTTTTCCAGCTGATAGCTCCCCAGTCATTGTTTGCCTGGTCCCCTGAAGGATTTTCACTCTAATGCATAGTGACTCAGATTTTTAGAAAAACATTCAAGAGGACAACTATGCAGATTTCTGGAACTCTTTCTCTGTGTAACTCTCATCTCTTCTGGTTCTCTGCTAAACTTCACTTACTTCAGTTATCAAACTCTGATCTCTATTCTCCTCAACTGAGAGGGATCACTCACTGGGAGGTGGCTGGAACCTCCCTTTTGTGGACTATGGTTCTCAAACTGCTTGCAGGCAGAAATCCAAGGTGATAATGGATTTCACTTTGTTTTCTTGTCTCTGATGGATCAGAGAATCAAATGTTCCAAACATTTCGTCTAGTTTAATAGTTGTTTCTGGTGGGTAGTTAAGTCTGGCACAAGTTTTTCAATTATGGCAGGAGGTAAAGATTGCCAGAGGACATATTTAGAGAGTTGACATCTGGCATTTTCTAGAATCAAAACCAAGCCACACTTTCATAAAGCACAAAATACAGTAACATGAAACCTTTATTATACACATCACAATGAAATGATAGAAAAACAAAGAGAATATTTGAAGCCACAGGAAAAGAGATTACTTTCAAAGGACTGTGAGCAGATTACTTCTCAACAGAAGTAAGAGAGGCCAGAGATTAACAGATTGTTGTTTTTGATTTTCTGGAAGAAAACAACAGTCAACTTAGAATTCTATACCCAGCAAAAATATCATTCAAATATGAACATAAGGTAAATATGCAGATTTTATTTTCTGGGCTCCAAAATCACTGCAGATGGTGACTGCAGCCATGAAATTAAAAAATGCTTACTCCTTGGAAGGAAAGTTATGACCAACTTAGACAGCATATTAAAAAGCAGAGACATTACTTTGCCAACAAAGGTCTGTCTAGTCAAGGCTATGCTTTTTCCAGTAGTCAAGTATGGATGTGAGAGCTGGACTATAAAGCAAGCTAAGCGCCCAAGAATTGATGCTTCTGAACTGTGGTGTTGGAGAAGACTCTTAAAAGTCCCTTGGACTGCAAGGAGATGCAATCAGTCCCATTCTAAAGATCAATCCTGAGTGTTCATTGGAAGGACTGATGTTGAAGCTGAAACTCCAATACTTTGGCCACCTCATGTGAAGAGCTGACTCATTAGAAAAGACTCTGATGCTGGGAAAGACTGAAGGCAGGAGAAGGGGACAACAGAGGATGAGATAGTTGGATGGCATCACTGACTCAATGGACATGAGTTTGGATAAATTCTGGGAGTTGGTGATGGACAGGGAAGCCCAGCTTGCTGTGGTCTACGGGGTCATAAAGATTCGACACGACTGAGTGACTGAACTGAAGGTAAATATATTTTACAGACAAAAGAAGTTGAAATTTTATCACTAGCATATCTTCACTAAAGGAACTTCTGAATGATCTAATTTAGACACTAGGAAGCCTTACAAATAGCTGTGAAAAGAAGAGAAGTGAAAAGCAAAGGAGAAAAGGAAAGATATACCCATTTGAATGCAGTGTTCCAAAGAATAGCAAGGAGAGAGAAGAAAGCCTTCCTCAGAGATCAATGCAAAGAAATAGAGGAAAACAATAGAATGGGAAAGACTAGAGATCTCTTCAAGAAAATTAGAGATACCAAGGGAACATTTCATGCAAAGATGGGCTCAATAAAGGACAGAAATGGTAGGGACCTAACAGAAGCAGAAGATATTAAGAAGAGGTGGCAAGAAAACACATAAGTACCATACAAAAAAGATCTTCATGACCCAGATAATCATGATGGTGAGATCACTCACCTAGAGCCAGATATCCTGGAATGTGAAGTCAAGTGGGCCTTAGGAAACATCACTACAAACAAAGCTAGTGGAGGTGATAGAATTCCAGTTGAGCTATTTCAAATCCTGAAATACGATGCTGTGAAAGTGCTGCACTCAATATGCCAGCAAATTTGGAAAACTCAGCAGTGGCCACAGGACTGGAAAAGGTCAGTTTTTCATTCTAATCCCAAAGAAAGGCAATGCCAAAGAATCCTCAAACTACCGCACAACTGTACTCATCTCACAGGCTAGTAAAGTAATGCTCAAAATTCTCCAAACCAGGCTTCAGCAATATGTGAACCGTGAACTTCCAGATGTTCAAGCTGGTTTTAGAAAAGGCAGAGGAACCAGAGATCAAATTGCCAACATCTGCTGGATCATCGAAAAAGCAAGAGAGTTCCAGAAAAACATGTTTTTCTGCTTTATTGACTATGCCAAAGCCTTTGACTGTGTGGATCACAATAAACTGTGGAAAACTCTGAAAGAGATGGGAATACCAGACCACCTGACCTGCCTCTTGAGAAACCTATATGCAGGTCAGGAAGCAACAGTTAGAACTGGACATGGAACAACAGACTGGTTCCAAATAGGAAAAGGAGTACATCAAGGCTGTATATTGTCACCCTGCTTATTTAACTTATATGCAGAGTACATCATGAGAAACGCTGGGCTGGAGGAAGCACAAGCCGGAATCAGGACTATTGGGAGAAATATCAATAACCTCAGATATGCAGATGACACCACTCTTATGGCAGAAAGTGAAGAACTAAAGAGCCTCTTGATGAAAAGTGAAAGAGGACAGGGAAAAAGTTGGGTTAAAACTCAACATTCAGATAACTAAAATCATGGCATCCAGTTCCATCACTTCACAGCAAATAGATGGGGAAACAGTGGAAACAGTGGCTGACTTTTTTTTCTGGGCTCCAAAGTCACTGCAGATGGTGACTGCAGCCATGAAATTAAAAGACGCTTACTCCTTGGAAGGAAAGTTATGACCAACCTAGATAGCACATTAAAAAGCAGAGACACCATGTTGTCAACAAAAGTCCTTCTTTCCAGTGTAATCTAATGGTTTTTCCAGTGGTCATGTATGGATGTGAGAGTTGGACTATAAAGAAAGCTGAGTGCCAAAGAATTGATGCTTTTGAACTGTGGTGTTGGAGAAGACTCTTGAGAGTCCTTTGGACTGCAAGGAGATCCAGCCAGTCCATCCTAAAGACGATTAATCCTGGGTATTCACTGGAAGGAATGATGTTGAAGATGAAACTCCAATACTTTGGGCACCTGATGTGAAGAGCTGACTCATTTGAAAAGACCCTGATGCTGGGAAAGAGTGAGGGCTGAAGGAGAAGCTGACGACAGAGGATGAGATGGTTAGATGGCATCATCGACTCAATGGACATGAGTTTAGGTAAACTCCGGGACTTGGTGATGTACAGGGAGGCCTGGTGTGCTGTGGTTCATGGGGTCGCAAAGAGCTGGACACGACTGAGCGACTGAACTGAACTGAGATGCTAGGAAACTAGTTCCAGGTGGAATGCTTGAGATAGAAGAAGAAATTCAGAATAAATAAAGTGGTAAATATATGGGCTAATATAAATGAACTGTAATTACACAAAACAATTAGTAAGGTGAAACAAAAACATTACAAAGCAGACTTTAAAATTTGGTGACAATATAATTTCCAAATTTTAGGGGGAGAAGTGGAATGATGGGAAAAAAACACTAAGTCAATAAAGAGTACAAGAAAGGAAACAAAGAAAGCAATGACAGAAATATGGAAGTGGAAGTGTTAGGCACTCAGTCTTGTCTGACTCTTTGTGACCCCCCATGGACAGCAGCCCACCAGGCTCCTCTGTCCATGGAATTTTCCAGGCAAGAGTACTGGAGTGGGTTGTCAGAAGATTCCCTTCTCCAGGGGATATTCCTGATCCAGGGATGGAACCCAGGTCTCCCGCCTTTCAGGCAGATTCTTAACCATCTGAGCGACTAAAACAATGAAAACAAATCCCAGTATAGTTTAGATTACACTGGATATAAATGAACTAAATGATCTAAAGAAGAACAACATATTTTTTCTAAGAGACATATTTATGGAAAACAGAAGTAATTAACAATAAAATAAGAAAAATATCCCCATTTATTCAGGAATTTTAAAATGTACTTATAAATAACATGGACTGAAAGAAGAAAAGATAAAAATTTTTAAATATTTAAAACTGAGTAATTGTGAAAATACTACTTACGTCAAAACATATGCTAAAGCTATGTCAGTATCTAGTGGAAATTTTATAACATTTAAGAATAGATGCATTAGGAAAAAATGAAAACCTGTGAGACATGCTTCTATTTCAAGAAGTTAGAAAAGGAACTACAACGTGAAAGTCTTATTTTGTCTGATTTAAGTACAGCTACCACTGCTCTCTTTCAGTTTCCACTTTGAGCCTGTGTCCTTAAAGTTGTAGTGAGTCTCTTATAGGCAGTATATAAATGGGTCTTGTCTTTAGTTCACTCAGTCGCTCTATATTTTTGAATGAAGCCCTCAATCCACTTACATTTGGAGTAATAACTTATATGTAAAAATCTACTGATGCCTTCTCATTGACTGTCTTCTGACTGTTCTGCACTTCTCGTGCTCCTTTTTTCCTCTCTCTCTGCCTTCCTTTGTGAATTGGCGATTTATGTGACGAGTCCCCTCTTTGTCTTTTGCAAATCTAGTACAGATTTTTGCTTTGTGGTTACCACAAGGCTTACTCAAAACATCTTATGGATAGAACAGTCTATTTTATGCTGAATACAAAAACTTTGCTTGAATACAAAACTCTGCCTTTTTTCTCCCCTGTCTCTTCAGGAATCTATCTCTTTTTATATTGTGTATTCATTAACAACTGTATTCATTATGGTAGTTATAGTTATTTCTAATACTCTGGTCCTTAACCTTTATACTATAATTACAAACACACCATTTTACAGTATTAGAGTTTTCTGAACTTGATTATTTACCTTTATCACTGTTGTAAATTTTCATATTACTAATTAATATTTTTTTAATTTCAGCTTGACGAACTCCTTTCAGCATTTCTTGTAAGGCACGTCTAGTGATCATGAATTTCCTCAGTTTTTGTTTATCTGGGAAAATCTTTATTTCCCCTTCATTTCTGAGGGATAACTGCTAGAGTGTTCCTGGTTGGCATTTTTTCCCCCTCCCCTCTCAGCACTTTGAACACATCATCCTATTCTCTAATTTCAACATTCTCTAACATCATACACAAAAACAAACTCAAAATGGATTAAGAACTAAGTAAGGCCAGATACTATAAAACTCTTAGAGGAAAACATAAGCAGAACACTCTTTGACATAAACTGAAGCAAGATCTTTTTGGATCCACCTCCTAGAGTAATGAAAATACAGACAAAAATAAACAAAGGGGACCTAATTAAACTCAAAAGCTTCTGCACAGCAAAGGAAACCATAAACATAAAGGAAAAGACAACACAAAGAATGGAAGAAAGTATTTGCAGATGAAGCAACAAGGGATTACTCTCCAAAAGGTATAAAACAGCTTATGAAGCACACACACACAAAACCCCAAATCAAAACAAAAAAACCAAAAATCCAGAGACAGAAGACCTAAATAGACATTTCTCCAAAGAAGACATACAGATGGCCAAGAGACATGTGAAAAGATGCTCTGCTGCTGCTGCTGCTGCTAAGTCGCTTCAGTCATGTCCGACTCTGTGCGACCCCATGGACTGCAGCCTATCAGGCTTCTCCGTCCATGGGATTCTCCAGGCAAGAACACTGGAGTGGGGTGCCATTTCCTTCTCCAATGCATGAAAGTGGAAAGTGAAAGTGAAGTCGCTCAGTCGTGTCTGACTCTTAGCGACCCCATGGACTGCAGCCTACCAGGCTCCTCCATCCATGGGATTTTCTGGGCAATAGTACTGGAGTGGGGTGCCATTGCCTTCTCCGAAAAGATGCTCAACATTACTAATTACTAGAGAAATGCTAATCACAATTACAATGAGATACCACCTTCTACCAGTCAGAATGGCCATCATCAAAAAATCTACAAACAATAAATGCTGGAGAGGGTATGGAAAAAAGAGAACCCTTCTACATTGTTACTGGGAATGTAAAGTGGGTACAGCCACTGTGCAGAACAGTTACGGAGGTTCCTTAAAAAACTAAAAATAGAGCTATCATATGATCTAGCAATCCCACTCCTAAGCATATATCTAGGGAAAACCATAATTTGAAAAGATACATGCACTCCAACATTCACTGCAGCACTATTTACAACAGCCAAGAAATGGAGGCAACCTAAATGTCCATCAACAGAGGAACAGATAAAGAAGATGTGGTACATACATATACAGTGGAATATTATTCAGCCATGCTACTGCTAAGTCGCTTCAGTCATCTCCGACTCTGTGCGACCCCATAGATGGCAGCCCACCAGGCTACCCTGTCCCTGGGATTCTCCAGGCAAGAACACTGGAGTGGGTTGCCATTTCCTTCTCCAATGCATGAAAGTGAAAAGTGAAAGTGAAGTCGCTCAGTCATGTCCATAAAAAGAATGAAATGATGCCATCTGCAGCAACATGGATACTTCTAGAGACAGCCATGCTGAGTGAACTCAGATAGAGAAAGACAAATATTATGATATCTCTTACATGTGAAATCTCAAAAAATGGTATAAATGAACTTATTTACAAAACAGAAATAGAGTCACAGATGTAGAAAACAAATTTATGGTTAACTGAGGGGGAAAGAACAAGGAAGAGGGATAAATTGGGAGATTGGGATTAACATATATACACTACTATATATATATACATATATAAAAAATAGATAACTAATAAGGACCTACTGTATAGCACAAGGGACTTTATTCAATATTCTATAATGACATGGGAAAAGCATGTAAAAAAGAATAGATGTATGTATACATATAACTGATTCAGTTTACTGTAAATCAGAAACTCATACAACACTGTAAATTAACTATATTGTAATAACAATAAAAAATACATGTATAACTGGGGTAAAATTACTTTTCAAAAAATCAAGTGGTATTCCTGAAGTCATGGTTTGTAAAGGGCATTAACAATCTTTCTAGCCCAGACTATAAGCAACAGACAGGGCTGTACTAAAACTAGTTTGACAGACTCAAGGGAGTTAAATGTAACATTCTATGTCTTTCCTTTTGGCAAGTGCTTTGATCCATACCTCAGGAAATACAAACTAAAACAAAACACATTCACTATCAATAATCTACTGGGAGTGATTAGTTGGTGTTCACAAGTTACCCATACAATATAGCAGAATTCAAGGATTCAAGTATTTTATGGGTTAAGAGTATGACAGAGATGATTACAATCATAAATATTTTTCAGTAAAACATATTAATAGGCATTACAAAGGAAATAAATGTTTCTGTGTATCTATATATGTGTGTGCATATATAGAAATACATGTATCAAAAATAGCCTATCATTTCATGTCAGATTTTGCCACAAAAGCGTAGAAGATAACTTAGGAAAAAACTGTTTTCAGTTTTTTTGAATTTAGAATTGCAGATGATGAACTGTAGACTTGTATACATTTTTTTAAAGTCCAGAGCTTCCTCATGTATGACATAGGGAGTGTGATGGTTAATTTTATGTGTCAAATTGGCTGGGCCATGGTGTCAAGATGTTTGGTCAAACATTATTCTGGATGTTTCAATGATAGTATTTTTGGATAAGATTTACATTTAAGTCACTGAACTTTGAGTAAAGCAGAATGCCTCTCATAATGTGGGTGGGCCTTATATAACCAGTTGATGGCCTGAATAGAACAAAAAGCTGACTTCCTCCAAGCAACAGGGTACTCTGCAACAGAGGATTTTTGGACTCGAACAGTAACACTGGCTTTCAGATTTCCAGCATGAATGCCTTTGGACTTGAAAAGGAACAGCCTGACTATCTAGCCTGCCAGTCTTCTCAATCAGAGTTTGGACTTGCCAGGCCTGTACAATCACTTGAACCAATTCATTAAAATAAACCTTTACACACACAGACACACACACACATTCTCTCTCTCTCTCACATATATCTTATTGGTTCTGTTTCTCTGAAGAACCCTAATACAGGGAGCATAATAGCATTTACTTCATAAAGCTTTTGTGATGATTAAAGGAGTATGTAGAGTGGCAAACAGTGTATATTCAACATATAGTTACCATCATAACTATGTGTGTGGAGAAGGCAATGGCACCCCACTCCAGTACTCTTGCCTGGAAAATCCCATGGGCAGAGGAGCCTGGTAGGCTGCAGTCCATGGGGTCGCTAAGAGTAGGACACGACTGAGCGACTTCACTTTCACTTTTCACTTTCATCCATTGGAGAAGGAAATGGCAACCCACTCCAGTGTTCTTGCCTGGAGAATCCCAGGGACGGTGGGGCCTGGTGGGCTGCCGTCTATGGGGCCGCACAGAGTCAGACACGACTGAAGCGACTTAGCAGCAGCATAAATATGTGTGTGGCTTCCCAAGTGGTGCTGGTGGTAAAGAACCTGCCTGTCAATGCAGGAGATATGAGAGACATGGCTTCAATCCCTGGATTGAGAAGATTCTCTGGAGGAGGAAATGGTAACCCACTCCAACACTCTTGCCTAGAAAATCCCATGGACAGAGGAACCTGGCAAGCTACAGTTCATGGGGTCACAAAGAGACAGGACTTAAGTGACTTAGCATGCACATCATAATCTTTAGACTGATGTTAAACCTCATTTATTTTATATGGTTTTGTTCTTCCTTACATAAGCATTGTGAACTGAACAACATCAAGAATTACACTATGACAAGCACATGGTGGTGTCTTTGGACTGCACCAACTTAGTTAACCTGCAATTTTGTTTCCCAGGATTCCTTTCCCTGCCTGGTCCTGGGCTGGTGTTGACCATAAGAGAAGTTCGTGCAGTAGCTGTGAAGGCTGGCAGGATACCTGGCCCTGTGGTAGCTCCTGCACAGCTGCTGATATGTTAGGTCACTATAATGGTGTGGGGCACCACCCGAACCTACAGCAATTCCATTTTCTGCCTCTTGGACCATGTACAGATCCATGGTGAAGGGCGGCAGCCTCTCCTGCAGCTCATCCACAAAAGTGGTTTGAGGTGGAAGTGATGAGAGACAGGTGAAAACAGGGTTTCAGTTTGTCCTTGTGAGCTGTTTTCATCTGCATTCAGCTGTCCTTCACAACTGCTGGTTCAGAGACCCACAGTGACTTCAGGTTTAGCATCAGATGCAGAGACAAGTGCATTTAATTGAATTCTCTACCAGTGCAACTGCATAAGGCCTAATTCCTACAATAAATCCCATATTCTATTACTATTCAGTACTGTCTGGAGTAGTTCTGTTTCCTTGAATAAACCCTGATGCATAGAGAAATGGGTACCAGAAGTAGTTCCAGAAGAATATAACCTTATGAATGGGTACTCTAACTGCTTGTGAATTACCTAGAATTCGTTCTATGCTCTGCTTAAATTTAAAGGTCAGTGGTAAAGGGGACCGTGATAATCCATGGTAAAAGAGTTAAATTATTACCTGTATAATCAAGTGCCTGTATACTGTAACATTTTGAGTGACTAAATAATGACAGGGAATGAAGAAAATAATGCAGCTTCCAGGTATAATGGAAAGCTCTGAAAATAAAAATAAAGGGCTCAGAGTTTTAAATTCTGAGTTCAAAATCTAGGTTAGGGGGCCAGAAGCTGCTGTTACTACCCTAAAAGAAACCCTTATCTCCAGCAGTTGCAAAGCTGAATTTTCTGAAAATCAAATCCAAAGTCTAATCCCAGGAATGGCTGAATTCCACCACAGGCTGAATGCATAACCTTGCAGGGTCTTTTTTCCCCTACAAGTCAAAATGGGGACATGTGAACAGACAGACTCCAATGAAGCTGGAGCCTTGAAGCCCTAAATTCTGCAAGGCTTTCTCTGAGAGTAGAAGCAGTTTTTCTCTATTTGTGAAGGTAAGTCTCCTTTGCCTGAAGAATTTGTAAAGGACTCACCTAAGGAGGTTGCCTTGCAACGAATAGGTAACTTCTTTCAGGAATTACCTTGCCATCATCCATTGCTTCTACATCTATAGCCAGACTGAAGTCTACTTAGCTCTAGGAAATGAGGTAGAAGACAAGACCTCTGAGGTGGCAGAAAGCACCATGATAATTACATGATTTTGCCAATTTTACATAGAAATCAGAGAGTATATGTGACTAGATCCTAAGGGTGCTAGATTACAGCAAAAAACAAAACAAAACAAAACAAAAACCCACCACTGGATGAGGCCATGTTTACCAATATGGGCTCACAAAGCAGATATTCTATATCCAATGAATTAGCTCAAGTATTTTGGTTTGCTTGGTTGGTTGAACAAAATCTGGATTCAAAGGTGACCTATACTGAATACTGAAATGTAAAAAGCCCCTTGTGCAGCATGGAGCAGACTTTCTCAAGCATGGCACTACTAACACCGTTGGCTGGAAAATTCTTTGCTGTGTGGGACTGTGCTGAGCACTGCAGGATGGTTACCAGCACCCCCAGCCCCTATACACTAGCTATCAATAGTGTCTCTTAATGTGTCTGAATATTTTCAAGAGAAATGTTCCCAGGAAGAGAGGAGGACACACTCATCCCCACCTGAGACTCTGGTGTTGAGAAAGTTATCAGAGGTCAGGGAGACTGCCTCCTTCAGGAAGGTCTAGAGGACACTGCCTTCACCAGGACTATGAGAAATACAGTCAGGAGGGGTGCCTCATTATCCCTGAAGAGCTCTGTAGTGGCTATTTTCTGGGGGACAGAAATGACAGTGGGAACTGCTACCATGGATCTGGACTACCTGAATTTAATGAAAATGATACAATTCTCAACAGCAAGGGCAATGTAGTGGCCTTAAATCTCCAAAGCAAATGCAGTCATCATTACAACGGCAGTCGAGTTCAAATAGTAATCAGCAGAATCTGATTTGCAGAGATCTTTGGGGCTTAATAATTTTATCACTGTCATCCTAGAACTGAAATAGATGGGCAGTCTACTCAAGTCTTGTTTGATGTGCAGAAGAAAAGCTCCAGATCTTATGAATAGCAGTGTTTAATCACTATAGGACAGTGTCATGGCTCTTTAAGCCGAAGAATTGACGCTTTTGAACTGTGGTGTTGGAGAAGACTCTTGAGAGTCCCTTGGACTGCAAGGAGATCCAACCAGTCCATTCTGAAGATCAGCCCTGGGATTTCTTTGGAAGGAATGATGCTAAAGCTGAAACTCCAGTACTTTGGCCACCTCATGTGAAGAGTTGACTCACTGTTAAAGACTTTGATGCTGGGAGGGATTGGGGGCAGGAGGAGAAGGGGACGACAGAGGATGAGATGGCTGGATGGCATCACTGATTCGATGGACGTGAGTCTGGGTGAACTCCGGGAGTTGGTGATGGACAGGGAGGCCTGGCGTGCTGCGATTCATGGGGTCGCAAAGAGTCGGACACGACTGAGCTACTGAACTGAACTGAAACTTGAATCTGTTCAGATTCAGAGCCCCTTGAGTGGAGGAAGAAGTTGCAGGTTCCTTTAAAGGAACCTTTTATACATTCATATATACTTCCTCCTAGCTTTCCCCTAAAAAGGATCTGTGAAGAGTAGGCAGGGTAACCATGCAACGGGGAAGGGGAAATTCAGACACTTTAATGATTATTGGAAACGACAAATTCCTAGAGATTCTAAATACCACTGTGGTCCATCAAGCAGAGGAGAAGTAATTGCAGGTGGGTCACCCAAGGACTTTTGGCTTGAGCTGTTTCAGCGGGCCCAGGGTGTCCATAATCCTACCTTGTGGTTGTTTCCTGATTTTGAGATATATAATTGGGAGACATATTAAGCAACTAACTGGCAAAATCCATACCCTGGTTCCCTAACCAGTGAAGTAAGGGCTATTAGGATAGGAAAAGGCCAAGTAGCATTTGATGAAGTCCAGTGAATAGAGGAAAAGTAGAACAAATGCTAGATTTTAACTTCATCTTTCCAGAAAAAGCTGTTTCTATAATATCTTCCAAAGGTGACCAAAGAATTTTTTCTTTAATACCATTCTGAAGTCACAGACTTTTAATATATTTGGTACGTTAACATTTACTGCAGATATTTTCTTTGATAAACTATCAAACTGTCACCATATAGGCCAGTGGGAGCTTCCTCAAGTTGGCTACTGGGTCCTTTTAATTTGATCCCAATAATCTTGGTATCTTCTATGCCTTTTGCTACCACAAAGTGTTTCCTAGGCTCATCCTATACTTTCCTATCCCAGATCTGTAATTAGTCATTTCTCTAAGGAGTCCTGGTTTCTTTTAGGATACCTCACTTGCATCTGAATACTGGCCACTATATCTAGGTCCTTTCACCAGTCAAAGCTAGTAAATACCCTGACAAGGGTAGAATAGTACACACACTGTACACTATGTTTTTTTTTTTTTTTTTCTTTTTCATTTAATATTTTGGATACTGCTCCATGTGTAAGTATTTTGGCTGAGATCACACTATATATCGTCAGGGCAGGGGGTATTAACAAATGCATAATATTAAGGATTCTCACCAATTAATATGATATCTCTATTTACTTAGACCTTCTAATATCCTAGCTTTCAGGTGAAAGTCTTGTACATTCTTTGTTAAATTTATTCACAGATATTTGATATATTTTGATGCAACATAAACTATACTATTTTTAAAGTTTTATTTTGAAATGTTTGTTGCTGGGATATAGAAACACAATTGGTCTGTGAATTATTCTGGATTTTCTACACACACAATTATTATGTCTGTGAAGAATGACTGTTTTCTTCTTTTCCAGTCTTTATACCTTTTATTTCTTTTTCTGGACATAGTGCACTGATTAGGACTTCTGGTAAAAATACGAACAGAAGTGGTAATAGTGGTCTTGGTCATCTTTCCAATCTTCAAAGAAAAGCTATTAAGATTTATGTTTTGCTATTCAGAATAATGTTTGATTTAGAAGAGATACCTTTATAAAATTAAGTAAATTCTATTTCTAGTTTGCTGAGAGACATATTAAAAATCAAAAATGGATACATATTAAATTTTCTCAAATATTTTTTCTGTCTCTATTGAGATAACCTTATGATTCTTCTCTTTTAATAAGTAATGTGGTAAATTACATCATTTTGTTTTCTAATGCTTTAATAATTTTGCATTCCTTGGATAAAGTCAAACTGGTAATAATTTTTTGTTATTTAATGCAAATAGATGCTTTTTATAATTCATGTAACGTTTTTAGCCATGAGAGGACAGGTCCAAATTTCCTAGCTCACCAATAAACGCAAGCAAAATTTTCCCTTTCTTTCAAACTAATTCTAAATACATTTTCATTCCCGCATTCCACCAAAACTGTTTTTATTTTTATTATTAATAATAAAGGCACCACAGGGTACCAAACTGAAAGGTTCATTCTCAGTTCTATCTTACTCAACCAGTCACTAGCATTTTATAAAACACTATGGTTGGTGGTGGGGGCAGGGGGGTTGGCCAAGCTGGCAGAGTAAGAAAGACTCCAAGCTCACTTCCTCTCAAAAGTAATAACTATCTGCAGAATAGCCATCACTGAAAAAGCCCAAAACCTACCAGAAAAGATATAAAACTAAAGACATAGTGAAGGAGCCACAGTGAGATGGGTAGGAGGGATGGACTCCTAATATAATCAAGTCCTATACTCTCTGGTGGGCAACCCACAAACTGGAGGATAATTATATGCAGAGTGAGAGTTCTGAGCCCCATGTTGGGTTCCCCAGCCTGGAGGTTCGGTACTGTGAACACAAACCCCCGGAGATCTGGCTTTGAAGGCTAGTGGGGCTTAATTTCAGGAGCCCCATAGGACTGAGGGAAATAGACTTCACTCTTTAAGGGCACACACAAAATCCTACGTGCACCAGGACCCAGGGCAAAAGCAGTAATTTGATTGAAACCTGGGCCAGACTTACCTTGTTGGAGAGTCTCTGGGAGAAGTGGGGATGCCTGTGCCTCTTCCTGTGGACACAGACACTGGTGGTAGCCATACTTAGGAGCTATCTATTGCATAGCTACCGATGCTTGTGGCTGCCATCTTGAAATCTTCTCTCTGGCTCATTAGTGTCAGGACTTGACACCACCCAACAGCCTGTAGGCCCCAGAATTGGGATGCTTCAGGCCAAAAAATTAACTGAGTGGGGTTACAGACCACTCATCAGTAGACAGGCTGCTTGCTGCTGCTGCTAAGTCGCTTCAGTCGTGTCCAACTCTTTGCAACCCCATGAATTGCAGCACACCAGGCCTCCCTGTCCATCACCAACTCCCTGCCTCTAAATATGGCCCTGCTCAAAGGACCAAGACTCCGCTCTACCCACCACTGAGCAGGCAATAGCCCTGCCATCCAGGAAGCCTGCACAAGCCTCCAGACCAGCCTTACCCACCAGAAGGTAGACACCAGAGGCAAGAAAACCATGATCTAGCAGCCTGCATATCCAGTCCACTAACAGTAGGCCAACACAAGCTTTGGAACACAGCAATCCCCCATAACCAACTGTGTCAAGAACCTGTCCCCGCTCATCAGCAATCTGACATCAGCTCTGGGATCCGTGGGCCCTGCAGCCATATTCCATGAAGTGGCTCTGCTTGCCACTAGTATGGCATTAACCCCAGGACCTAGAATCACGAAGCAGAGGGCAGGCAACAGCTCAGAGTCTTATAAATGCTGACTCTGCCCACCAGAGAGCCAGCACTAGCCTGCGGCCCCTGAGGGTTCCACAACAAGCTGCTTCATAACTGGGTCTCACTAACTAGTACACAGGGGCATCCATACAAGATACGGCCTGGCAACCAATCAGGCTACAGGACAACAAGCCCACCAGACTGCCACACAGTCAGCCCGCCACAACAGAAGGACCCACGCAGCCCTCTTGGGGGAACCTCTAGAACCTACAGTTTGAGTGATGAGAGGGGAGTGTACTGCTGGGACGCACAGGATGTTTCCTACAGAAGGCCGCTTCTCCAAAGTTGAGAAGTGTGACTAACCTACCACATACGTAAAGATACAAATAGCAACTTAGGCAAAACGAGGAGGCAGAGGAATATACTCCAGATGAAGGAAGAGATAAAATCCTAGATGAAGAAATAAGTAAAGTGTAGACAGACAATATACCAAGAAAGGGTTCAGAGTAATGACTGTAAAGATGATCAAAGAACTCGGGAAAAGAATGTATACAGAGAGTGAGAAGTTAGTAGTTTCTGTTATAAAGAGAAAACATAAAAGACCAACTAAACAGAGATGAAGACTACAAATGAAATGAAAAATACACTAGAAGGAAACAACAGGAGACTAAATGATACACAGGAATGCGTCAGTGAGCTGGAAGACAGGACAAGGGCAATCACTGCCACTGTACAGATAAAGAAAAAGAATAAAAAGAAATGAGGGTAGTGTAAGAGACCTCTGGGACAATGTTAAGCATACATTGACAACGTCAAGCACAGCATTAGCATTTCAGAGAGAAAGGGTCGGAGAAAATATCTGAAGTCATAATAACTCAAAACTTCCTAAGCCTGGGAAAAGAAACAGTCCAGGAAGTGCAGAGAGTTCCAAAGAGGAACCATACTAAGACACATGATAATTAAAATGACAAAAATTAAAGATAAAGAGAGAATATTAAAAGAAGCAAGGGAAAAGCAACAAATACCATACAAAGGAATGCCCATAAGGTTATCAGCTTATTTTTCAGCAGAAACTTGGCAGGCCAGAAAGGAGTGGCACAATATATGTAAAATGATGAAAAGAAAAAACCAAAAATCTTACAAGTAAGAATCTTCTACCCAGCATGGTTCTCCTTCAGATTTGACAGAGAAATTAAAAGTTCTATAGACAAACAAAGATAAACTTGAGCACCAGCAAAACAGCTTTCCAACAAATGTTAAATGAAGTTATCTAGGAGAAAAAGAAAGCCCACAACCAAAAACAAGAAAATTACTGAATGGAAAAGCTCACTAGTAAAGGTAAACATACAGTAAAGGGAGGAAATCATCCACACAAAAAGCTAGTAGGGAGGATAAAAGGTCAAAGTAGTAAAGTCATCTGTATCCACAATAAGCAGTTAAGGGATACGCAAAACAATCAGATGTAAAATATGAAAAAAAAATGAAATAAAAAATAGTAATCATGGAGGGAAGAGAGTACAAATGCAAGTATTTAAAATGCATCTGAAATTAGAGATCAGCAATGTAAAACAATGTTAAGATCATGGCATCCGGTCCCATCACTTCATGGCAAATAGATGGGGACACGGGAAACAGTGAGAGACTTTGTTTGGGCTCCAAAATCACTGCAGATGGTGACTGCAGCCATGAAATTAAAAGACGCTTGCTCCTTGGAAGGAAAGTTATGGCCAACCTAGACATCATATATTAAAAAGCAGAGACATTAGTTTGCCAACAAAGGTCAGTCTAGTCAAGGCTTTGGTTTTTCCAGCAGTCATGTATAGATGTGACAGTTGGGACTATAAAGAAAGCTGAGCACTGAAGAATTGATGCTTTTGAACTGTGGTGTTGGTGAAGACATTTAACAGTCTTCAAGGAGATCAAACCAGTCCATCCTAAATGAAATCGCCCTGAATATTCATTAGAAGGACTGATGCTGAAGCTGAAACTTCAATACTTTGGCCACCTGATGTGAAGAAGTGACTAACTGGAAAAGACCCTGATGCTGGGAAAGACTGAAGGTGGGACGAGAAGGTGACGACAGAGGATGAGATGGTTGGATGGCATCACCGACTCAATGGACACGAGTTTGAATAAACTCTGGGAGTTGGTGATGGAAAGGGAGGCCTGGCGTGTGCAGTCCATGGGGTCACAAAGAGTCAGACACCACTGAGCGACTGAACTGAACTGAATGTAAAAAAACAATTAAAACTGCTTTGTATCTAAAGCAATATGATTTACAAAAACCTTGTGGTAACCACAAAACAAAAATCTGTAACAGACATACACACATAAAAAAGAAAAAGGAATCCAAACACTAAAGATAGGCATAAGTCACAAAAAAGAGAACAAGAGAAAGGAAAAATCTACAAAAACAAGCCCCAAACAATTAACAAAATGGCAATAAGTACATCTCAGTAATTATCTTAATTTTGAATTGTCTAAATGCTCCAACCAAAAGACATAGAATGGCTGACTGTATACAAAAACAAGACCCATACACATGCTGCCTACAAGAGACTCACTTCAGATCTAGAGACACACACAAAGCTAAAGTGAGGAAATGGAAACAGGTATTCCATACAAATGGAATCAAGAGACAGCCAGAGTAGCAATACTTAGATAAAACAGACTGTAAGATTAAGACTGCTGGAAGAGACAAAGGAGGACAACACATAATAATCAAGGGATAAATTCAAGAAAAAGATATAACAAATGTAAATGTATATGCACCCCATATATGAGCACCTAAATATATAAGGTGAATATTAATGGATATAATAGGAGAAACTGACAGGAGATAATAACAGTCAGGGACTTTAACATCCCACTTACATCAATGGACAGATCATCTAGACATACAGTAAGGAAATCCTTGCCTTAAATGACACATTAGATTAAAAGAACTTAATTTACATAGAAAGAGTATTCTACCTGAAAGCAACAAAATACACATTCTTTTCAAGTGCAAATGGAACATTCTCCAGGACAGATAACATGCTAGGCCAGAAAATAAGCCTTGATAAATTTAAGAAAACTGATCATATCAAGAGATCATATGAAGTATCTTTTTCAATCACAAATCTATGCAACTAGAAATCAACTACAGGAAAAAACTATAAAACTACAAACGTGGAGGCCACACTATAGCTACAAAATCATCAATAGAGCACTAAATCAGAGAGGAAATTTAAAAAATTCCTAGAGACAGATGAAAATGAAAACACAACAAATCAAAACTTATGGGACACAGTAAAACCAGGTCTAAGAAGGAAGTTTATAGTGATACCTGCTTATCTGACATTCTCCCAAAAAGGACACACAGATGGCCAATAGGCATATGAAAAGATGTCCAATATCACTATCATCAGGGAAATGCGAATCAAAACCACAATAAGATATCACTACACACCTGTCAGAACGGCTAACATCAAAAAGAACGCAAATAACAAGTGCTGGAAAAATGTGGTGAAAATGGAATGCTAGTACACTGCTGGTGAGAATGTAAACGGACGCACTCACTGTCGGAAACAGTGTGGAGGGGAGAAGAAAACAGTGTGGAGGTTTCCCAAAATTAAAAATAGAAGTACCAATTCCACCCTTGGGTATTCATCTGAAAGGAAAAAAAAAAAAAAAAAAAAAACCCCACTAATTCGAAAAGATACATGCACTCCAAAGTTCACAGCAGCAATATTTACAACTGCCAAAAAATGCAAGGAACTTAAGTGTCCATCAATAGATGAATGGATAAAGAAGACATGAAATATATACACAATAGAATACTACTTGGCCAAGAAAAGAAACTAGTGAATATAACAAAAAGAAACATGCTTGCAGCTACAGAAAACAAACTATGGTTATTGGTGGGGAGAGAGAAGTGGGGAGGATTAGTATAGGGGTAATGGATTAGGATGCACAAACTACTAGGTATAAAATAAGCAAAAGCATATATTGTGCAACACAGGGAATATACCCAATATTTTACAGTAACTATACATTAAAATGTTGTGAATCACTATATTGTACACCTAGAACATATAATATTGTACAGCAACTACACTTCAATAAAAAGAAATAAACTGGCAAAAAAACAAAGTGAACTTTAATGGTTAGGACCATATTGACTATATCCAAGCTGACTAAATTTGAAACCAGGATCTTTTACTTTGTTAGCTATGTGATGTTGAACAAGTTCCTTTATGTTACTCAGACTCAGTTTATTCATCTGTAAAAAGTAAGTATCTATTTTTATGTCATTCTTTTTTTTTTTTTTTTTTACTATTCTTTCTCTTGTCTCGGTATTTTTTCTCAGGCTCAGCTAAATTTCCATTTCTCCAAACTAAATTTTAGAACTTAGTCCTCAGTAGCCTAATTTCCCTATCCAGACTTACTTTCTATACCTTCTAATTACATGACTTTAAAAATTATGTGTATGTTAATCACTCCTAAATTTATAGCTCTTGTTACAATGTCTTTCCTGAACTCCAAACTTACATACCTAACAAGCTGATATTCTGACTTAAATATCTTTTAGGTAGCTCATACTTAACATGGCCCAAAGCAAACTTTTAAAAACTGATTTCCAGTCCTTTGAAGCTTAATCCAAGTTACCATCATTTTGTACTTGGATTATCACAGTACTGATTCATCTTCTCTCTTCTGCTACCTTTGACTCTCTCCAGGCTATTCATCATAGAGGAGTCAAAGTGATCTGTTGAACATTTAAGCCCATATTATTTTGTTAAAAGCCCTTCATAACTTCCCATTTCATTCATCATAAAAGTTCATGTTCTTCCTGGGCAAACATCAGCAAACTTTTTCTTAATGGGCCAGAGAACAAATATTAGGCTTTGCAGGCCAAATAGATTCTGTTACAACCATGGAACATTACTATGCTATATCTATAAATGAATAGTATTAAGATTCTAAACTGCCATGTCCAACAAAAATCATTGTATTTTCTGGGATATGCATAAAATTTATAAAACAAATATTAGTTTGATCTATAATTGTCAACATTTTTCATAGTAATTTAATATTTGCTGTAAAAAATATACAGTATAGACTTACATATTTTTACAAAAAGATTATGGCAAGGACATTAAACTAAAGGTTAAATAATTTTTCTGTAAAATGTACCAAAGAATTAATAGTGGACTTACTTTAGATTATTGATTCTAATTTCTGCACTTTCAGTGAGTTTCTTCGTTTCTTCTTTCCACCTATTGGCTGCTTTCTGTGTAGTAGCTAAGAGATGCCTCAGTTCAACAGTGGAATTTCGATTACTGTCTTCCATTTCTCTTAATTGAACTTCAAACGCATGTTCCTTTATTGAAAATTCATGCTCCATTGTACTGATCTAAGGAATAAAATGAAAATAGTATTTTCTTTTTCTTTTCTGTTATTCTAGGAGACATAGTGATCACTGATAAATACAATCATTTATTGTGTGGTCTGTGGCATAGAAATGTTTGGATTAGAAATCTATATAAAAATTAATTTTACAATTTGTCTCCATCATAGACAAAGACTTATCCTATGTTATAGTATAAATTTAATGAAAGCAGAATTAAGATGGAGAAACATCAATAACCTAAGATATGCAGATGACACCACCTTTATGGCAGAAAGTGAAGAGGAACTAAAAAGCCTCTTGATGAAAGTGAAAGAGAAGAGTGAAAAAGTTGGCTTAAAGCTCAACATTCAGAAAACGAAGATCACGGCATCCGGTCCCATCACTTTATGGGAAATAGATGGGGAAACAGTGGAAACAGTGTCAGACTTTATTTTTTTTGGCTCTAAAATCACTGCAGGTGGTGACTGCAGCCATGAAATTAAAAGACACTTACTCCTTGGAAGGAAAGTTATGACCAACCCAGATAGCATATTCAAAAGCAGAGACATTACTTTGCCGACAAAGGTCTGTCTAGTCAAGGCTATGGTTTTTCCTGTGGTCATGTATGGATGTGAGAGTTGGACTGTGAAGAAGGCTGAGCACCGAAGAATCGATGCTTTTGAACTGTGGTGTTGGAGAAGACTCTTGAGAGTCCCTTGGACTGCACGGAGATCCAACCAGTCCATTCTGAAGGAGACCAGGCCTGGAATTTCTTTGGAAGGAATGATGCTAAAGCTGAAACTCCAGTACTTTGGCCACCTCATGCGAAGAGTTGACTCATTGGAAAAGACTCTGATGCTGGGAGGGATTGTGGGCAGGAGGAGAAGGGGACGACAGAGGATGAGATGGCTGGATGGCATCATTGACTCGATGGATGTGAGTCTGGGTGAACTCCGGGAGTTGGTGATGGACAGGGAGGCCTGGCGTGCTGCAATTCATGGGGTCGCAAAGAGTCGGACACGACTGAGTGACTGAACTGAATTGACTGACTGACACATTTTTTAACACTTTCCCCAACACCTTGAAATGACAGTAGGAAAAAAACATACCACTAATATAAACCTGCTTTCATGATCTATTTTTACTTTTGCTGCCTGGATGGACAATAAACGTTCATGCTCTTAGTAACTGAGAGCTGGGTTTAAATTGAAGCCATTTATGTTTTTTAAAACACACAAAAATATGTTTATTGGTTTATCATAAAGGATACAACTCCAGAAGAGCCAGATGGAATAGAGATATACAACAAGGTACAGGGTGGTAGGCGGTGTGCAGAGCTTCCAAGCCCTCTCCAAGTATGCCATGCTCCCAGCAGCCTGATGTGTTCATCAAAAGCTCCTCTGAGAGGCTCCTCAAGCCACTTTTGATTTACATACTAAAGTTCAGGTTCTTTCAAAGAGCTTTGTAAAGCTAAAAAAGAAATTATATACGGGAATTCCTTTACTACCACAGTTACGGTATACAGGGACAATTTCCCCTCCCCCCCCCCAGAAAAGACTAAAATGCTTTTCAGAAAGTTACATGTAAATGTCTTCAATTATTTCTAGGTTATTTATGTTATTATAGTAAAAAAAAAAAAAAACCTTAATGTAGAATGAACATACGAATAAATGCTCTTTGGATACCCTAAAGCTTTCTCAACTTGAGGTTCAAGGAGAGAATTAACCCGAATGCTCTCAAGTACCCAATGTATGCAATGAACTGTCTGCTTTCATATACATCTAGAATGAAACTACCTATTACCATATTTGAGGCAACTCATAAAATAGTTAAGTACTTACTAGAACAATTTCTTTTACTCTCAGGCTATCTTTATCTTGCTACCCTCAAGAAATATTATAAGGAACACCTATCTTGTGATATTTTAAAGAAATGTGCCTTAAAAATGGTCACAGCTGGAATGGCTTCTAGTAAGTTATTAAATATGACTACTTTCAAACTGAAAAAAGGATGAATAAGAAGCCTCAATTTTATTGATTCAAAAAACAAAGAAAACTCAACAACAGCTAAACTCATGGCTCATGGGGGAAAACTACAAACATTCTGTCCTCATTATTTCTGCTCAATGCTGCACACTTTCTAAATCTCTTAAACTTGCTTTCTCAAATGGTACACAAGTACAAGACTGACTTTATAAATACTGGCACTGGAAAAACTACCTTGGATTTATTAATTTTGTATCGTATTACTCCTGGGCAAGCTTTCTGAGGCTCTGTGACTTCTGCTCTATTTAAAACATTTTTAAATTACTGAATTTTACCAATTTTGAACTGAATATCCTTCCTTGCCTCAATCTCCATTTTCTCTGGAGAAGCCACGGTTCTGATATCTTAGGTGGAAGTATTTAATTCTGCCTCTGTCTCTCTCACATACATCATGTATTAAAAACTGATCTATAAATCTACACAGTTTTATCACTCTTCCTGCCTAGTTAACTCCGCATTTCTACTTGACAAGCTTGACAAGCCTTATTCCAAGGTCCTTCATGATAACCTGCTCTCTACCTAATTCTTTGAGACTGTGTTATACTACTGTTCCCTTCTCTTTGTTTCTGTCACAATGCATTCTCATTCTTGGATCTTCTTACATGCTCCCTTTGACTAGAATAATCTTTCCCCTCCTGCTTATCTTAGTTATTTCTACTCAACTTTTAGAACTTAGCTAACTTATTGCTCCTACAGGGAAATTCTCTTACTATCTATCTAGAAAAAGCTCTCATAGTGTCCTATGCTTTTCCTAAAGAGCATTTACTAGTTTGCAAAGATACAATTAAAGTTTGCCTACCTCCATGCAAATAATAAGTTGTTAAGGATGGGGACCATGTCTTTTTCGTTTACTATTACATCTTTAGTGTCTGAATCATAATAAAGGTATCAAAATTCAGTCTTTGAATGAACCCCAGATCCTTCAGTTGACACAGTTCCGACTTAAACTGGACAGGTCTGCAATGATGCAGGATGGATAAGGGCCAAGACAACTCTGTCTTCAAAACAAAAGTCTCACTAATGATTCAATTCAGAATGCAGGGTTGGAAAAACAGATTTATGGTCTCCTTCCCCTCTTCTTTGTGTCCTTCCTTTGCACAAAACTATTCACTCATGTAGACAGGATTGCTAAAAACTAACCATCTCCTAATTTTATATTTTTATGAGGAGTATTTAGACCACAAAGATATATAGATCCTTTGCAGAAAGAAGGAAGGAGTTAGGAAAATAGGAAACTGGGACAGAAAGGACAGTAGTGGCTTTAAGATCAAATGAAAACTTCATAAAATAAGTTGTTATGGTTCTCAATCAACTGCCCTCTGAATACCCAACTGTTTTGATCTTTCTGGCTCCTAAACATCACACACTTTTTCATGGGGGAGAAAAGCAGCAAAGTGTAGTACTAGATTCTTATGTTGTCAAAGAAGGAATCAGCTACAGAGCAATTTATCTGACAGACCTCCTCCATAAAATAGAATTACAGCTATCTAGTCCCTTATTTTGGAGAAGGAAATGGCAACCCACTCCAGTGTTCTTGCCTGAGGAATCCCAGGGATGGCAGAGCCTGGTGGGCTGCCATCTATGCAGTCGCACAGAGTCAGACACAACTGAAGTGACTTAACAGCAGTAGCAGTCCCTTATTTTGGAGACGGCAATGGCACCCCACTGCAGTACTCTTGCCTGGAAAATCCCATGGACGGAGGAGCCTGGTAGGCTGCAGTCCATGGGGTCGCTAAGAGTTGGAAATGACTGAGTGACTTCACTTTCACTTTTCACTTTCATGCACTGGAGAAGGAAATGGCAATCCACTCCAGTATTCTTGCCTAGACAATCCCAGGGATGGAGGAGCCTGGTGGGCTGCCGTCTATGGGGTCGCACAGAGTCGGACATGACTGAAGTGTCTTAGCAGCAGCAGCAGTCCCTTATTCACAAATGATTCTTTTCTTAACCTACATGCAGACTTGGCATAAAGGGAGCATTTCTAGTAGGAAAACTTTCTTTTTGTTTTTCCAAGAAACATCAGTTATTATTCTGAATTAAAGACAGACTAAATGCAGTATCAAGTAGGGGAAATTCATGCATTCCCTTCTCCCCCATTATAAGAACCCAATCCCCAAAACACAAGTATACTGTAAAATTACGCAAAATACAAAAAAATTAAAAAGACAAATATATAGTCTCTGTAATCTACAACTCAAGAGAGATAACTACCTCTAACTTTTACATCGTTATTTATGAATTTTAAAATTGAGATTAGTGGATACAGGATTACAACATATCTAAATACATATGCACAGTTTTCATTTTAAAAAATACTTAGGACATAACAATACAAACACATTATAAATTATTTGGAAACGTGATTTTTAATGACGACTCAATACAGCACTTTATAAATGTACCATAATTTAACTGTCTATTTCTAGACAGGTTGTTTTTAATTTATTACAAATAATGTTGCGATGAACTTCCTTAAATTATAAGACACTGTAATTATTCTATTATGACTAAATTTTATAGACTCTCATGTGTACCATTTTACACCTGCAGCTGCACATTCACTCAAATTGACAACTTTGCAGTTAATTAATACAGAGTTTAAACTTAAAACTTGTTTATTAGCAATTTATTTTTCTTAGTTTGTAAATTCTGCTCATGTCTCATACATGTTTCCCTATTGGGTTACAATTTTTTTTTTTTTTTCATATTTTTCAAAGCTCCTTGTATGATCTTTGTCTTCTGTCATATTTATTAAAACTATTTCATCCAGTTATTTTTCTTTAAAATATTTTTAAAGTTGTTTTAAATATTTAAAAACCATATATATAAATCTATCATTATTATTTATTCATTTGCAATTCTCCCATTTTTCAGTTTTCCTGACAAAGTTCTTTCCCATCTATCAGTTAAATATTCAACTTCATTTCCGACTAATGCTGTATATGATCACTAATAGTTTTTAGTTATTAATCCATATGAAATTTATAATATGACATTTAAAAATAAGAAAATTTAAGATTTTTTCAAAGTACACTGTCATTTTTAAATTATGGAAATGTTTCAGTATAGAAACTTTCAAGCATATACACAATAGAAAAACTTTACAATGAATCCCTATATGCTTATCGCCTAGTTTCCATAATCATTAAATTCACAGCCACTCCTGCTTGATCTATAATTCTACTTACCTTCTTCTGCCAAGATTTACCTCTCTCTAGCTTACAATGACATATTGAACATGAATTTTAAGGGTACAACTCAATTTTTATACATATAGTGACATATAAGCATCACCACCCAGATTTAGCTACCTCAGAAACTGGCTCTCTTATGTGCCCTTCTAATCAGTATTCATCCACTGAAAATGCAACCACTATTCTGATCCCATCCTTATAGGTAATTATGCCTGTTCTTCATTTGCATATAATGAAATTAATACACTGTAAGTTTTTTAATGTCTGGCTTCTTTTTTTAATATTATGTCTGTGAGACTCATCTGCCATTGCTTATAGATGCAGTTCATTCTTTTCATCTATTTCATATATGAACATACCATAATTTATGTCATCTCACATTGATGGACATTTGAATTATTTCCAGTGTTTTGATAAGATTAAAATTTCTATGAATATTCTTGTACACATAATTTGATGAACACAAGCACTCATACCAGCTGGGTATGTAGCTAGCGTTTTTATTATTATTATTTGGCATAGTATGTATGTCCAACTTAAAAAGATACTACCAAATGGTGGCTGTACCAATTTATATAACAAAAATAACCTACGAAGGTACTCGATTTTTTACAACTTTGTCTACACTTGATACTGTCAGGTTTTAAAATCTTAGTCATTCTGGTATGCATGCTATAGTACCTCATTATAGTTTTAATTATATTTCCACAGTAAATAATGAAGTTGAACTTTTTTTCATGTATTCTCTTTTATAGACTAATTCTTTTGTTCATTTTTGGAAATGGGGTGTCTGTTTTTTTCTTTTGATTAACTTTTTTTCTTACTATTTCATTATTTACTGGTAAAAGTTTTTATATTCTAGATATGAGTCTTTTTTTTTTTGGTTGTATGTATTATAAATACTTTCTTCTACTTTTTACTCTCTTAATGGTGTCCCTTTAGATGAGTCACAAATCTTAATTTTAAAGAAATCCAATTCATCTACCTTTTCATTATGATTAGCTCTCTTTTTGTTCTGTTTAAGAAATTCTTTCTTAGCCAAGATCATGAAGGTTCTCCTTGAAGCTCCATCATTTTGTATTTCACATTTAGGTCTATAAGGCAGCTCAAATTAATTTAAATAAATGGTGTGATATAAGGATCAAGGTTTATTTTAAAAATATGGACCGAGCTGAACTCACAATATTTATTGTAAAGATAATTATTTCCCTTCTGAACTTTTGTGGTGCCTTTGTTATAATGAGGTCATTATGAAAACCGGGTTTGTCCCTGGATTCTGTTTGTTCTATTGATCAGGTTGATTATTCTCCTGTTGATTACACACTGTCTTAATTAGTATAGCTTTATATCAAGTCTTGATACCTGGTAGTGTGATTTTTCCCCTTTGTTTTTCAAAGATTCCTCACAGATTAAAGCAAAAAAGCACAAGCTTCTTTGTATGATATGTAAGAGTCTCTTTTTCAGGGTTTAAGCTTTTATAAATAACCACAGTGTTTGACATTTGCAATAGGAGGCATTCAATAAAATACACTGATATGAATTAGGTTGGGATGTGGCTTCTTATGAGTCCTCACAGTAGTGAAAAACCAAGTGAAACACTAATGCTACCGCCCCATGTCCTTACTATGAAAATGGAAGACACAGACCTTTCTCATAAAAAGTAAACGCCACTTTTAAGGACTCCCCCTTCACACCCCAGACACAAATACAATCAACTGATACAGTTCTAAATAATTTTTAAAATTTTTAAATAGTATTCAAAATGCATATATATTTAATATAAATAGCTATGTTTTATATATAAATGAAACATAATAAGGTCAACTAAAATAAAAAAAAAAGAGTTAATGCCACTTTCACAAAAGTCACACAGAATGGGGAAAGGCAGGCAACATACCGATGGTGATACCTGTGCTTGAAACTCCCTCAAACAGGTTATCATGTCCCTACTGCCAAACAATATAAGCATTAGAGAAAGAAGCAGGTGGGGAGGAGAGAGAAAAGGGAATTTCTTTCCAGAGGACACTTTTGTCCCTTGCCTTTTCCCTGGCGTGGAATTTTTAGACTACCTATGAGTAGTTCTCAGAGCATACTGATGTACCATTATCTGCAGAGCTAGTTTTAAGAGCTCTATTTTTGAGTGGCTATTAGGTGGTTCAGATGGTAAAGAATCTGCCTTCAATGCGGGAGACGGTTTGATTCCTGGATTGGGAAGCTCCCCTGGAGGAGGGCATGGCAACCTACTTCAGTATTCTTGCCTGGAGAATCCCCATGGACAGAGAAGCCTGGCAGGTCCATGGGGTTGCAGAGTCGGACATGACGGAGTGACTGAGTACAGCACATTTTAGAGGGAAAAGAGGACAGCAGTCCGTAAAGTTATCTATAGTTTTGCTAGCACTGCTTAAATTGCTTTGGCAGGAATATCAGTGCATTTCATGGTTGGAAAAGCATTTTTTTGTGTGTGGATAGCGAAAGCAATCATTTTCAAGAATGCTTGCCAAGTTCTACAATACAGAAAAGACTGGTTAATGCTCTGCATTATGATTTAGTGCTATCTGATGAGAAGGCAAAAACTAAAAAAAAAAAGGTCTAAAAAATGTTTTAATAGGTCTCTGTAAATATTCTCTATATTTTGAATTTCACAGGTACACATTTAATTCTAACTAGATTTGAATATACCTTTAATTTGGCTTTTTTTTGAACCTCGAGAGCAATCTTTCTCAAATCTTCAGTCTGTTTCTGTAACTGTTCATTTTCCTGCTGAAGTTTCAACCTTTGTTCACTGACAAATCCACAGCTCTCTCTCTCAGACTCCAATATATTTTGAAGTTTCTGAATCATTTCTTGGCAACGTGATATCTCTTCCGAGGAACTGATTAAAAAAACAAAACAAAAAGAACCTTTAAACTTAATGATCTGGAATAGACGTCAAGAAGTCTGTCCATATTTTATACTGCAGACTTGTTTTCTTTGTTCTGAGTCATTTATCTTCACTGTAGACTTAAACTGTGCAGTTTTACAATGTATGTTACACCAACCAAATATACTCCATTTAGCAATCTTAACTAATAACAGAAAACTGAATTGCTATCACTCACTAAGGAAGTCAATGTGAAACCTCTTTCCAATTACTACTAACACTGAGAATCAAGGACTTCAAGAGGACAAACGAAAGCTAATGATGAGGAAGGCAGACAGGTAATAATCAAAACTCCTTTAATCATCAATCAACTCTATAGAAGACATTTGGTGACTATACTAAATTATGAATTATAATAAGACAATTCAAATTAAAAAAAAAACTGCTAGTTGTATAAGCTTATTTTATTTTATCACAGTTTAAACAGGTTATATTTCTTGAACTTTCTCAACAATGGATTACTGAGTGACGAGACCTCCAGACATGTATATTGTTTCAACATACTGCTAATTTTTATTCCTATCTTTTAAAATTTCCATCTTTTCAATCCCAGGTAATCAAGTACTATGAACATTCCCTAGCCATTGGGTGTCATAGGAAATATATAAGATTCTTTATTACCGTAATACTTGTAGCTCCTTTTTTCCTGTCTCAAACTTGGCTAAATAAAGTTCCTAATAAAATGATGGATCTAGGTAATGATCCTCAAATGATGCTCAAGTCAGAAAGATGCTAAGATCAAAAATAACAACACATTATGTGCCTCCAAATGGGAGTCCAAAATGCTACCATTTATAAACAATTCTTGCAAAAAAGTGAAAGCTGAATCAGATCAAGCCTCTTGATCTAATTTTTTAAAAAATGCATGGGGCAGGAAACAAGGTTATTGAAATGATATATATGCATGTGGGTAGAGAAGACTCTACAACACAAACAACCCAGGTTTTCAACAAATTATTTGTAAGAAAATAAAAGAGAAAGGAGGTGATTCCTAGAGAATATATATGTATATCTCCATTCCCATACACACACACCTTTTCTTTATCCTTTCTTCTGTCAACAGGCACTTAGGTTATCCCAATACCTTGGCTATTGTCAAGAATACTGATTGCAATGAATACGGGAATGCAGATATCTCTTTGAGACAATCATTTTGTTGCCTTTGGATCTATACTCTGAAATAGGATTGCTGGATCATACGGTAGTTCTACTTTTAATTTTTTGAGGCACCTCCATACTGTTTTCCATTGTGGTTGCACTAATTTACATTCCCACTAACAGCAATCCTGAAAGATGCTGCTGTGAAAATGCTGCACTCAATATGCCAGCACATTTGGAAAACTCAGCAGTGGCCACAGGACTGGAAAAGGTCAGTTTTCATTCCAATCCCAAAGAAAGGCAATGCCAAAGAATGCTCAAACTACTGCACAATTGCACTCATCTCACACGCTAGTAAAGTAATGCTCAAAATTCTCCAAGCCAGGCTTCAGCAATAGGTGAACAAAAAGCAAGAGAGTTCCAGAAAAACATCTACTTCTGCTTTATTGACTATGCCAAAGCCTTTGACTGTGTGGATCACAATAAACTGGAAAATTCTGAAAGAGATAGGAATACCAGACCACCTGACCTGCCTCTTGAGAAATCTGTATGCAGGTCAGGAAGCAACAGTTAGAACTGGACATGGAACAACAAACTGGATCCAAATCAGAAAAGGAGTAGGTCAAGGCTGTATATTGTCACCCTGCTTATTTAACTTCTATGCAGAGTACATCATGAGAAACACTGGACTGGAAGAAGCACAAGCTGGAATCAAGATTGCTGGGAGAAATATCAATAACCTCAGATATGCAGATGACACCACCTTTATGGCAGAAAGTGAAGAGGAACTCAAAAGCCTCTTGATGAAAGTGAAAGTGGAGAGTGAAAAAGTTGGCTTAAAGCTCAACATTCAGAAAACGAAGATCATGACATCCGGTCCCATCACTTCATGGGAAATAGATGGGGAACAGTGGAAACAATGTCAGACTTTATTTTTGGGGGCTCTAAAATCACTGCAGATGGTGACTGCAGCCATGAAATTAAAAGACGCTTACTCCTTGGAAGGAAAGTTATGACCAACCTAGATAGCATATTCAAAAGCAGCGACATTACTTTGGCAGCAAAGGTCCATCTAGTCAAGGCCACGGTTTTTCCTGTGGTCATGTTTGGATGTGAGAGTTGGACTGTGAAGAAGGCTGAGTGCCGAAGAATTGATGCTTTTGAACTGTGGTGTTGGAGAAGACGCTTGAGAGTCCCTTGGACTGCAAGGAGATCCAACCAGTCCATTCTGAAGGAGATCAGCCCTGGGATTTCTTTGGAAGGAATGATGCTAAAGCTGAAACTCCAGTACTTTGGCCACCTCATGCGAAGAGTTGACTCATTGGAAAAGACTCTGATGCTGGGAGGGATTGGGGGCAGGAGGAGAAGGGGATGACAGAGGATGAGATGGCTGGATGGCGTCACTGACTCGATGGACATGAGTCTGAGTGAATCTCCGGGAGTTGGTGATGGACAGGGAGGCCTGGCGTGCTGCGATTCATGGGGGCGCAAAGAGTCAGACACGACTGCGCGACTGAACTGAACTGAACAGCATAGAAAGGTTCCCTATTCTCCACATTCTTGTCAACACTTGGTATCTTTTGTCTTTTTGACAATAGGCATCCTAACAGGTATCAGGTGATACCTCACTCTGGGTTAAATTTGCATTCCCCTGATGATAAGTGCCTTTTGATATACCTATTGCTTAGCTCTGTCATCTTCTGAGAAAAATCTGATCAGATCCTTTGCCCAATTTTTTTTTTCTTTTGCCACTGAGTTGTTCAAGTTTATTATATATTTTGAAAATTAACTCCTTATCAGGTGTATTATTTGCAAACATTTTTCCCTATGCCATAGTGTCTCTGTACTCTGTTGACTATTTGCTGTGTAGGAAGGTCTCAGTTTGATGTAACTTCATTTGAATAGTTTTGCTTTTGTTACCTGTACTTGTGGGGTCATAGACAAAAAAAAAAAAAAAAAATCACTGCCAAGACCAATGTCAAGAAGCTTTTCCTGTTTGTTTCCTTCTAGCAGTTTCACAATTTCAGAATGTACATTTAAGCCTTTAATACATTATGAGCTGATTTTTGTATATGGTGTGTGGTAAGGGTCCAGTTTTTCTTCCATATCTAAATGTCCAGTTTTTCCAGCACCGTTTATTGAAGAGATTATCCTTTCCCTGTGTGTCTTCTTGACAGCCTTGTCAAACATCAGCTGACCACAAACGTATGCATTTATTTCTGTACTCTCCACTCTGTGCTGTAACTATACATCATTTTATACCAGCACTGTATTGTTTTGATTACCAAAACTTTGTAATATATTTTGAAATTAGGAAGCGTGATGCATCCAGTTTATGTTGCTGTTCTTGTTCCAGAACGGTTTGGCTATTTCAAGTCTTTGGAAGTTCAATATGATTTTAGGATTTTTCTCTACTTCTGTGAAAACATCATTGGAATTTGATAGAGATTTTATTGACTCCATAGATGGCTTTGTGTAGTATGGATGTTTTAACATTATCATTTCATTCAATTTATAAAAACACCTTTATATTTATTTGTGACTGTTAAATTATTTCCTCAGTGTTTCTCAGTTTACAGATTTTTCATTTCCTTGGTTATAAATTCATTCTAAGTAATTCATTCTTTTTGGTGCTACTGTAAATAGGATTGCTAATTTTTTTCCATATAGTTTGCTGCTGGTTCAGTTCCATCTAATGCAACTGATTTTGGAATGCTGGTTCTGTATCCTGAAGCTTTATCGAATTTGTGTATTTGTTCTAATGGCTTTGATGCTGAGTCTCCAGTTTTCAAAATATGAGATCATATCACCTGTAAACAAAGACAATTTTACTTCTCTTCAAATTTAGATGTTTTATTATTTTTTTCTTATCTAATTTCTCTAAGACATACAGTACTATGGTGAATACAACTGGCAAGACTGGGCACTCCTATGTTTTTCATGATTATTAAAGTTTTTAGGTTTTCACCACTGGGTATGATGTTAGTTGTGTGCTTGTTATAAATGGCCTTTACTATGTAGAGGTACATTCTGTCTACATCTAATCTGTTGAGAGTTTTTAATCATGAATGATACTATATTTTGTGAAATGCTTCCTTTATATCTATTGAAATGATCATATGAATTTCATACTTTATTCTTTAATATAGTTTTTTGTCACATTTATTGATCTGTATATGTCAAAACATCCTTGCATCCCAGGTATTAATCCCACTATTATCCTTTTAATACACTCTTAAATTTGGATTGTATTTATTTTTTAGGAGTTTTGCATTTATGTTTATCAAGGATATTAGCTTATTATTTGCTTATAGTATGTTTGTCTTGCTTTGGTATCAGAGTAATGATGGCCTTGTAAAATGAGTTTGGAAATGTTTTCTCTTCTTCAATTTTATGAAAGAGTTTGACATTAAATCTTCTTTAAATGTTTGGAAGAATTCATCAGTGAAGCCATTTGGTTCTGAACTTTTAAAAAATCCAAGGAGGTTTTTGATTATTGATTTAGTCTCCTTAATAGTAACTGGTCTGTTCAGATTTTCAATTTTTTATAAGGTTGCATATTTGTAAGAATTTATCAATTTTTTCATGGTTGTCCAACTTGTTAATGTATCTTTGTTCACTGTAGTCTCCTATAGTCCTTTGTATTTGTGTGGTATCAGTGGTAATGTCTCCTCTTTTATTTCTGATTTTTATTTATTGAGTCTTCTATCTTTTCTTAGGCTTCCCTGGTAGCGGAGCTGGTAAAGAATCCACCTATGATGCAGGAGACCTCGGTTCAACTCCTGGATCGGGAAGATACTGTGGAGAAGTGATAGGCTACCCACTCCAGTATTCTTGGGCTTCCCAGGTAGCTCAGTCGGTAAAAAAATCCTCCTGCAATGCAGGAGACCTGGGTTTGATCCCTGGGTTGGGAAGATCCCCTGGAGGAGGGCATGGCAACCCACTCCAGTATTCTAGCCTGGAGAATCCCCATGGACAAAGGAGCTGAGTGGGCTACAGTTCATGGGGTTACAAAGAGTCAGACACGACTGAGCTACTAGGCACAGCACAGCTCTCTATTTGATTTGTTTCTGCTCTAATCTTTGTCATTTCCCTAACTTCGGGCTTAGTTTTTCCTTCTTTTCTAGTTTCTTTAGGTGTAGAGTTGGGTTGTTTATTTAGATGTTTTTCATAGTGTACACATTTATCACTGTAAACTTTTCTCTAAGAACTGGTTTTACTGCATCCCATACATTTTGTATATTTTGTTTCTATCTTTGGTTGTCTTAAGATATTTTTTTTTTCCATTTTGACTTCTTCTTTGACCCACAGGTTGCTCAGGAGTGTGTTATTTAATTTCCACCTGTTTTGTTAATTTTTCAGTTTTCCTCCTGTTACTGCATTTCAGTTTCATATCACTGGTTGAAAAAGATACCCAATATAATTTTAGTTTTCTTAAATTGGCTAAGATTTATTTTTGCGGCCTATCATATGACCTATTCTGGAGAATGTTTTGTGTATACATGAGAAGAACGTGCACTGTGTTGCCATTGTATAGAAAGTTATTAGGTCTATTTGGTCTTTAGCATTGCTCAAATGTGCTGTTTTCTTATTGGTTTTCTGTCTGGATGATCTACCTATTAGTGAAGGTAAGGTACTGAAGTTCCTTAGTATTATTGCTTGCTTTCTATTTCTCCCTTCAGTTCTTTTAAGATTTGCTTTACTATACCTAGGTGCTTTGATTTTGAGTGCATATAGTTTTATGACTTTTCTTTTGACAAATTAACTCCTTTATCATTATAAAATGATCGTCTTGGTTCTCGCAACAATTTTTGACTTAAATTCTATTTTGCCTTATATAAGGCATCTCTGCTGTCTTTTGGGTACCACTTGCATGGGCTATCTTTCACCACCTCTTAACTTTTAGTTTGTGTGTTTCTTCATATTTAAAATCAGTCCCAGGTAGGCAGAATACAGTTGGAACTTGATTTTTAATCCACTGAGCCTATGTCTTTTGACTGGAGAATCAATCCACTTACATTAAAAGTCATTACTAGTAGATAAGGGCATAATACTATTGCCATTTGTCAACTCTTTTCTATTTTGTAGTTCCTTGGTTCCTTCACTCCTATTTTGTTGTCTTCTTGTTGATTTTTGTACTATGCTTTCATTCCTTTGTCTTTTGTATACTTATTACACACTTTTTCTTTGTTGATTAGCATGAGGCTTATAGGAAACAGTTTATATTAAGCTGGTAATAATTTGCCTCCAGTCACATAAAAATCTCTATAATTTCACTTCTCTCATATTTTTTACTATTGGTGTATAATTTATATCTTTTTATATAATATATCCATTAACACATTATTGTACCTATTGCTATTTAAAAATGTTTATCTTTTAACTTCTATACTAGAGTTAAAAATTATTTATGTACCACCATTACAGTGTTAGAGTATTCTGAATTTGACTATATGTTTACCTTTACCACTAAAAGTTTATACTTGCATACGTTTTTATGTTGCTAATTAGTGTCCTTCCATTTCAACTTGAAAAATTCCCTTCATCATTTCTTGCATAATAAGTCTAGTGGTAATGAACTCCCTTTTGATTTCTGCTTGTCTGGGAAAGTTTTTATCTCTACTTTGTTTCTGATGGACAGATTTGCAGGATATAGTATTTTTGGTTCACAGTTGTTTTTCAGCACTTTGAATATATGGTGCCACACACTCTCTCTTGGCCTGCAAGATTTCTTCTGAGAAATCCATTGACAGATTTATGCAGGGATTTGGGGAGTCCCATCATGGACCGAGAAGCCTGGTAGGCTGCAGTCCATGGGGTCGCACAGAGTCGGACACGACTGAAGCGACTTAGCAGTAGCAGCAGCATGTATGTGGTGAGTCCCTTTTCTCTTACTATTTTCAAATTCTCTTTTTTTTTTTGACTTCTGACATTTTGATTATAATGTGTCAAGTGAAGTTCTTGATGTTCATCCTAATTTGTGCTTCTTTGGGCATCATGGATCTGGATGTTCATTACTCTCCCCAGATTTGGGAAGTTTTCTGTTATTTCTTTAAATAAACTTTCTACCCTTTCTCATCTTTGCTCCTTCTAGAATTTTCATAATGTGAATACTGATTCACTTCAAGGTGTCCCATAAGTCATGCAGGTTTTCTTCACTCTTTTTCATTCTTTTTTGTTTTGTTCCTCTAACTGAATTGATTTCAAGTGACCAATCTTTGAGTTAGCCGATTTTTCTTCTACATGATCAAGTCTGCTGATAAAGTGCTTTATTGAATTTCATTGTATTCTTTAACTCCAGGGTTTGTTTGGTTCTCTTTTTATGGTTTCACTTAGTTAAATTTTTCATTTTGTCCATGTGTTGTTTTATTCCTGATTTCATTTAGTTAACCATCTGTATTCACCAAGCTACCTTAAGACAATTATTTTTAATTTTTTGTCAAGAAGTTCATGGATCCCCATTTGTTTGGGGTTGATTACTAGAGTCTTATTAGTTGCTTTGGTGGTGTCATGTTTGCTTGGCTCTTTGTTGCCATCTGTGCATTTGAAGGAGCAGACTCCTCTTCCAGTCTTTAGACTGGTTTTGGCAGCTAAAGTCCTTTTCTTGCCTTGTCCCAGAACTGATGGGACTGACTCTGGGTTCTCAGCTAAGAGGAACTGAGACCATGTCATGTGGTTGTTGCCAGGTCCATGGCTGGCAGAGCTGTAACCAGGGGTGCAGTCAAACGTTATACCTACTAGGATTCTCAGGGTGCTCCTGTCATGTCACTGGGCTGGTTTATGGGCAGGCCACACTGCTTCTCAACCGTGGTAGAGAGAAACTAGAGCTGGGTCACAGACTGCTTCAGGGATCTCAGTCAAGTCTGAGGCTGGTGGTCCTGTAATGGGGGCATCTACAGGCATGAGCTTCTGCTTGCCTTGGGTGCATTCCTGGCCACGTAAGACTGCCTCAGATTGTGGTAGAATGGGGTTGGATCCATGTCGTGTGGCTTTTGCTGGATCTGCAGTCACGTCAATGATTGGCAGACTTGTTACCAGGGGAACAATCAGGTGTGGCGGGTCTGTTAGTTCTCCCGTCTGGTTACTGGGCTGGTTCCTGGTGGGTAGCATTAGTTCAAGCTGCGGGAGAGTGGAACTGCAGCTGGGTAAACAGGAGTGCTCCGGGGGCCACAGTCAGGTCTAAAGTCAGCAGGCCTATTGATGAAGAGTACCCAGAAGGGTCCTTGGGAGGGGGCTAGGTGCAGGATTGGGCAAGCAGGGCTAGAGCCAAGTCCACAGAAGATGGGGTTGCTTTGAGTCCATAGATGACACCACAGTTGGAGGGCCTGCCACTGGTATCCAGGCTTGCCTCCTCATTTTGGGGCTCCACCAGGGTCTTACAACCTCCTACATGGATCTCAGTGCTCCCCTAAAGGCACTTTTGTCTATGGATGCTTGTTAAATATTTGTTTCTGTGAGAGAAATGGGCTGGGACCTCTTATTCTGCCATACTGCTGATATCACTCCTCTTTATTTTATTTTTAAAATATACATTAAACATACCCTGTAACAGAGATTGAAATTTCATGCAACTTAAGTAAGTTTTACTATATTAAGTAATACTCTTGATGGGGGTAAGGTAGAGGAATACTCAGAATGGATAAGCCAGATTATAAATTTATCATTTTAACAGATAATATAATAAATAAAAATGATAATTATTGAATATTCAATACCTCTAAGCTGAGTATAAAAGCATTAATAATAAACAAGCTGCTGTAAGAGCTGCATAGTCAGTATGAAAAAAAAGATCTTATGAACATCCTATTTAACTGCCAGAAACAAGAAATCTAGAATAAAATGGTTCAGTACTGTATCTCTTCTTTATGAAGAAATTAGCTTTCAAAAATAATCTTAAAAAAAAATTCTGTTCAATGCTAAGTTTTTTTTCTACATAAGATATAATTATGTTTCCTATAAAAAAAACTAAAAAATCTGTCAAAAATTGTGTGAGTTCTGAAAATGCAAAAGAATAACTTACTTTATTTCAAGTTGTTTGATTTTATTTTCTGCTGTCTTAAGTCTCAGCTGAAGATCATCTTTTGAACGCTCGGCAACCAGGCATCTTTGGTGCATTTCTTCTAGTTTTCTGTAATCATTTTCATTTATTCTGCCTTCACGGTAAATCTGCACAAGAGGCTTATGTGTATATTACTTTGCAGAAAGAAATTATCTTAAGAAATTACACAGTTTAGAAACTGAAATAAATGATAAGAAATAAAAACTCATGATGTGCTCATCTGTTCTCACTATAACATTATAATACATCGATAATTAATTCTGGTTGTCTCACATTTTCAAAATAAAATGCTGAAAACTGATATACAAAGTAATTGTTTATTTTTAAAAGTTATTCAATGTACTATTCAAATAGTTTTAATATGTTAGTAAGAAATTGAAAACAGCTAAAATTAAAAAATACTCTAAATGTTACCACTTGGAGATAATCGCTTTGATTCTTTGATGAACACTTTCAGGACAATTCTGTATTGCTATATTCAAAAGTACAGATACATGCTGTGGTGTAGTGAGAACTATCTGAAAGTAACTCCAGAATCTCACTCTAGGTTAACCAGACCCTGATTTAGCTGAAATGGAGGTTTCCCCTTCCCCAACAGAAGTGGTTGTAGCCAAGTTCTGCTTCCTATGAGACTAAGCTTCCACCTATGACACTGAGTCAGTTCCTAGGCAGGTTGATAGGGAGTCTAGGGGTCCCCAAGGAGAGAGGGGTCTGGAATTATCAAGGAGGAAGAAAGGACAAACTTTTTTCTTTCTCCACATTCCTTAGGATTATATAACAATAATGTATCCTGCCTAAGGACAGTCTTTGGATTCAACCTTCTGTTATCTTAAAATGTAAATTATGGGAGTAGACCTGGTCTTTACAAGGATGTATCTTGCCTAAGGACAGTGTTATCTTAAAATGTAAATTATGGGAGTAGGTCTGATGAGGTCTTTACAACCTCCAGACATTCTTTGGATTATATAACCTCATTGTTAACACTAGCAAGCGGGTACTCTTTCTGCCCCCTTCTGATGCCTATGTCAGAAGCTTTCTCTATCTCCTTTACACTTTCATAAAACTTTATTACACAAAAGCTCTGAGCGATCAAGCCTTGTCTCTGGCCCCGGATTGAATTCTTCTCCTCCAGGGGCCAAGAATCCTGGTGTATTCGCGTGATTCAACAACAACCTTTCAACACAGAGGCTATAACATTCCATGAACTGCAAGGTCTCCAGATGTGAGGCAGTTCACATTTTCAGACAAACCCTACACAGAGGTACTCTTCAAATCCAGACTGCTTGGCCAAGTAACCAATGTCTTTTCCCACTGACCAGACTGCTTTGTTACTCCTGCTCTACAAAAAGACAGTATCAGCATGTCAATGTCCTGCTGGTAAAATACATACCTATACTTCAGAACCAGTGGTTATTCATTCTGACTATAGCATGCCTATCTGTAGAACAGTGGAAGAAGAGAAAGCTGTGACTTTTCTTTATCTGTTGCCTTTAGTCTCATAGGTTTTACATTTCCCCAATAAAGCCTACTCCTTAACCTATGCCATGTGATATTAAAAAATTCATCCCAAACCCTTCTGGCAGGTGGCAATCTAAATGGGATCTATTTCTATTCCACAACAGAGGGGAACTCAGAAGGGATCAATCTTGCAGGAGCAGTGACCATGAACAGCCTATCTTGAACATGACAAGCATATGTCTTATTTTCCCCCACAAATGGGATTATATACTATATTCTGCTTTGTAAATTACTCTTTTACTATCTGATGTTCTCATAATCTTTTTACATCAATAATATAGATATATCACATGTTTTTGATGCTATATAGCTCTTCTTTGAAACTCAAACTCTGAGTCTATCATTTGCTATTTTTTTTTTTTTTTTAACATCGGACAAGTTACTTAGCTTCTCTATGAAAGTTCCTAGTGCAGCACCTAAAACACAGTATGTGCTGAATCAAATTCAGCAGCCTTTTTACCCACAAGGTATTTTAAAAGAGTGGAATATTTGCTGCTAATTAAAAAAAAGTTATCTAAGTAAGAAGTAAATTTTAAACTATAGACTTCTTCCAACATTCTTTCTCAAATGCCACTGGGGTAAATATTCTTTCCAAGCTATGAATAAAAATCTGTACTTTTAAAAGGTAAAAATCATAGCAATTTATAATTTTTTGATTATATATACCTGCTATGTTTACAGATGGCCTAAACCCAGTAAAAGTTGGTAGAAATTTTAAAAAAAGAAAGACAAAATAAAATTTAATATTGGGATGTGGTCTAAGCAAGGAATACAGTTACATCATAAAAAAGTTCAAAAAAATGCGGCCACTCTTATAAAGAAATGTATATAGGCAATACCAGTATTCAAATGCAGATTCTGAAAATACTCCAAGCAAATAAAAGAACTCACCAGGAGAATACTTATAATATAGGGGTTGCTAGTAGATAGTATGATGAAAGCAGACAGTAATGTTGAATATTTGCAGTTGGGTTTAGGTAGTTATTTTTTCCTTTTTCTTTTTACCTTTTCTAGTTCTTCTTCCACTGCTTTTTTCTCCCTGATGGCTCGTTCGATTTGATCTTGTTTTTCAGCACACTCCTATAAATTCAAATCATATTTTAAATAAACATATTTGTAAAATCTTAAGAAAAATGGGGGAAAATGGAAAAGGAAAACAATTTGTTTATAATAGAAATATCACACTTACCCTATCTATATAAGAAAATCATATTCATTATTTTTTTTTTTAAAAAAGCTCAATCATCAAAAGCTACCTATTTCAGGATTACAGAAATCAACTCTGGTATAGAAAGCCAGGGAGTTCTAGGTAAACATACTAGATGGAATACAGAGGTTGATGGATTCCAGGGAGAAATAAATGAAACCGCTTTCTCATATTACTTTTCCTTTTCATATACTCTTATCACATATTTTAAAAAGGTAGCAGAACTAGACTGTGGCACACCACCATAGTCTGGCCTAAAATGTACATGGATACAAAACTTGTAAACAGCAAACTGATACAGTAAAACATTTTATTAACATGAACAGAAAACATTTCTGGCTTGAAAGTTTTCCTTTTTTTAATTTTTAATTCGAGGATAACTGCTTTATAATATTGTATTGGTTTTTGCCATACAATTAACAGGAATCAGCCATAAGTATACACATGTCCCTTCCTTTCCACACTTCTAGGTGGTCACAGAGTACCGGGTTACTGGCTTGAAAGATTTTAATCAGTAAAATCAAACAAGCTAATCGATAGTCAATACAATTTAAAGTTTTGCAAATGAGACTGAAACTAAGAACAATCATTCTAACAATGGCTCTTCACAGCTATTCTCTATTTTTGAGAATGGGTATGGTTATTTCCTACCATTATGCTATGAATGAACCTGCTTTGTTGACAACACACTGCTAATACTCAATTATCTTTATCATAATTATATTTTACAGAAGTACAACATACACTGCTATACTTAAAATGGATAACCAACAAGGACCTACTGTATAGCACATGGAACTCTGCTCACAGTTATGTAACAGCCTAGATGGGTGGGGAGCCTGGGGGAGAATGGGTACATGTATATTATGGCTGAGTCCTTTCGCTGTTCACCTGAAACCATAATACAAAGTAAAAAGCTTAAAAAATGTTTTTAAAGCTTCTAAAATAAATCAGATAATTAATCTAAATTTATCTTTTATTAAGAGAGAACTTACTGTGTAAGATAACATTCATGTAGTAAGTTGCTAATATGAAAAGGTAGTATTGTGGTACAAAATTTGGGATTTCGCTTATGTTCATATCTCATGTAATTTTTTAATTGACTATTTCTTAGAGCAGTTTAGGATCACAGTAAAATTGAGGGGAAGTTACAGATTTCCCCTATACTTCCTTCCGTCATACACAGATAACCTCTCCCATTATTAACATCCTGCTATGGTAGCGGTGCATTTGTTAAAACTGATGTACCTATATCACACATCACTATCACCTAGAGTCCATAGTTTAGAGTTCAATTTTGGTGCTGTATACTTTACATTTGAAAAGATTTATATTGACATATATCCACTATTATAGTATCATATAGAGTAGTTTCACTGGTCTAAAAATTTTTGCAGATATCTGCTGTTAATCACCACCAATATTCCTACCTTTTGGACAAGAAACAACCAAATGATACTAGAAAATTTTTCAAGTACTTGTGGAGTATTTTCAAAATCATACCCCCAAAGTGTATCATAAAGACAATCTCAATAAATATTGAGAATCAGTATCTCACTGATTATCATATAGGCCATGATCATGGATCTAAAAAAGATCATAATGAATGTCTCAAATTACCTGTATGAATTTGGGAACTTATAACCAATCCTTTCCCTCATTTGCTATAGACTAACAAAAACCTCTGCTACTTAGCAGAAGTAAAACCTTGAGTATTTCAAGAGAAACTCTGTTACATTGCTCTTTAAAGGGGGTACATGGCTTGAGATAAAACTGACTTTGATCTTTTCTTCAGCTCAGTTCAGTTGCATCTAACTCTTTGCAACCCCATGGACTGCAGTGTGCCTGGCTTCCCTGTCCATTACCAACTCCCAGAGCTTGCTCAAACTCATGTACATGGAGTCAGTGATGCCTATCCAAAAAATCTGCACAATACCCTAAAATATAAGGTTTTCTCTTTCCTGCATGCATAACTTAGGTTGGGTTACCTAAAGTATGCTTAACTTCCCTATCTTCATCTTTATAGCATAAAGGGTAAAACTGGTAATGAAGAACAGAAATCAATAGTCAGCATCAGGTTATTACGCCTCAAACTGCAGTCTGAGTTTCCGAGAAAATGTGTTTTTTAAAGTAGTTGAACACGTCGTACTTCAAGCATACCTCTAAGTGCTTAACATTTAAAAAAACTCCAGTTAGTACAGCTTTTTTCACAAAACCAATATGATATCAGATATTTAATATCTTTATAAAAATCTACCTAGTTATGAGTTATGAATGTTTTACTATAAATCCTAAGACGCATCTCTTAAGACACATTGAAATTATAATTCTTTTTTACTCTAAAGTGAGTTTATATAGCACTGTTACACAGCTATCAATTATTTTTAAAATCTCTGCAGACTTTATACAGTATCTATTTCTAAATAGAAAGAAATAATGTTCTTGTCCCTCCAGAGTTTACATGTATTAAATAATCCTAGACTAGAATGTAGAAAAATATGATCATTCTTTTAGAGGTGTTAAAATATCAATTAGTCAGTAACTATTTATTGAAAATATATTGTGCAAAATACTGTATTAAGTAATGGAGAAAAGAAAGTAAAGCATAATACTTTGCTACTGTGAAGTACTTACAAGCTACTTGGAAAGATAAGACTTTCATGGAGAAGGACAAAGAAGGGAAGGCAGGGAGCAAGAAGGAAGACAAGGAGATAGAAAAGAAGGCATACGTGATGTCTTACACTTATTACCAGACATAATTCATTGATAAATTTTTTAAGAAAGATTAAAAATGACATAAAGATTCAGAAAAGATGAGTTTGCAAAACTGGAAATGACAGTCTTTCTAATCTCTGTAAACTGTTTACTTTTATGCCCCTGTGAACAAAGTTATTAAATTCCACTTCATCAAATCTTCAAGTTAAATTTAAATTTATATATTTAATCCCACCTCGAGTTACACAAGTACTCTTTCCTCTTTCTTCTTTGCCTACCCATCACCCAGTACACATTTCTTTTTGGAAGACTGTCTTTCTTCCTTCCCAGTGCTATGTATACTTTCTTTCCTCTGACCTCTCAGATGAACCCAGCACATGGCAGCAACTGTACCTGGATGCTTCAGCAGTACCCTGTGCATTCTCTGTCCAAAAACAGTAATCATATTGAAACGTGATAAATGTCATCCATCTTTCTTACCAGACCATAAGTTCCAAGATTGCAGGTAGTATGTTTATCTTGATTTTTTTTTCCCTAGCATCTAGCTCAGTCCCTGCATTAATAACTATCTTCTGAATAAATGGATGCTCAATAATGTGATCTTGACCTTTAAAATAAGCAATATTCAGAATATCAACATAGTTTTCTAACATACCATTTGAAGGGCTGAAAGTTCTTCTGTTAGTTGAGAAATCTGTATATTATATTGTTTTCTTGTGTTTATAATCTGTAAAGTAAGATACATATGAATTAAGTCTACAATAAAAATAATTAACATCTAATAAAACATGTATACTACTAATTTTGATTAAAAATAAAATTATAATTTTTAAGGCATAAAGGATAAACACAAAATGTATGGAAGAGTCAAGAATTTATCATGACAGTGAAAGTAAATGAACAAGATGATAAATCCTAAAGGAGAGTGATTGTTAAATTTCCTGTCTTAAGATTCTTGTATACTATAAAAACAAAGACTTTTGGTTTTACAGTGAGTTCTCTTTCTATTAAAATTTATATTAGAAAGGAAAACAAAATTTCAAAATATTTACTTATTAAAGAAACCTATATGCAGGTCAGGAAGCAACAGTTAGAACTGGACATGGAACAACAGACTGGTTCCAAATAGGAAAAGGAGTACGTCAAGGCTGGATATTGTCACCCTGCTTATTTAACTTCTAGGCAGAGTATATCATGAGAAATGCTGGGCTGGAAGAAGCACAAGCTGGAATCAAGACTGCCGGAAGAAATATCAATAATCTCAGATATGCAGATGACACCACCCTTATGGCAGAAAGTGAAGAGCAACTAAAAAGGCTCTTGATGAAAGTGAAAGAGGAGAGTGAAAAAGCTGGCTTAAAGCTCAACATTCAGAAAACGAAGATCATGGCATCTGGTCCCTTCACTTCATGGCAAATAGATGGGGAAACAGTGGAAACAGTGTCAGACTTTATTTTTTTGGGCTCCAAAATCACTGCAGATGGTGACTGCAGCCAGGAAATTAAAAGATGCTTACTCCTTGGAAGGAAAATTATGATCAACCTATGCTATGCTAAGTCACTTCAGTCGTGTCCGACTCTGTGCGACCCCATACACGGCAGCCCACCAGGCTCCCCCATCCCTGGGATTCTCCAGGCAAGAACACTGGGGTGGGCTGCCATTTCCTTCTCCAATGCATGAAAGTGAAAAGTGAAAGTGAAGTCGCTCAGTCGTGTCCGACTCCCAGCGACCCCATGGACTGCAGCCCAAAAAGCAGAGACTTTGCTTTGCCAACAAAGGTCTGTTTAGTCAAGGTTATGGTTTTTCCAGTGGTCATCTATGGACTGTGAAGAAAGCTGAGTGCCGAAGAATTGATGCTTTTGAACTGTGGTGTTGGAGAAGACTCTTGAGAGTCTCTTGGACTGCAAGGAGATCCAACCAATCCATCCTAAAGGAGATCAGTCCTGGGTGTTCATTGGAAGGAAAGATGCTAAAGCTGAAACTCCAATACTTTGGCCACCTCATGCGAAGAGTTAACTTATTGGAAGACTCTGATGCTGGGAGGGATTGGGGGCAGGAGGAGAAGGGGACAACAGAGGATGAGATGGCTGGATGGCATCACTGACTTGATGGATGTGAGTTTGGTAAACTCCGGGAGTTGGTGATGGACAGGGAGGGCTGGCGTGCTGAGATTCATGGGGTCACAAAGAGTCTGACACGACTAAGTGACTGAACTGAACTGAATCCCTTAAAAGTAAAAGTAACAAGTTGTCACAGGTTAACATAAAAAAATATACTTTTTTGAAAATATGTATATTTTCCAAAAATTAAAAAATATTTAGAAATGTGGTATTATTTTACATTTATGCAAATTTCCTTAGTGTCTCTGGCTTAATAGAAGATGGACTCTCACCCTTTTCTAGCAAAACAAGAGATGATTCTACACATGGACATCACCAGGTGGTCAATATCAAAATCAGATTGATTATATTCTTTGCAGATGAAGATGGAGAAGCTCTATATGGTTAGCAAAAACAAAATGGGGAGCTTACTGTGACTCAGATCAGCAGCTTTATTGCAAAATTCAGGCTTAAATGGAAGAAAGTAGGGAAACCACTAGCCATTCAGGTATGACCTAAATAAAATCACTTATGATTTTATAGTAGGCATGATGAATAGATTCAAGGGATTAGATCTCACAGACGAAGTGCCTGAAGAACTATGGATGGAGGTTTGCAACACAGTATAGGAGGCAGTGATCAAAACCACCCCAAAGAAAAATAAATGTAAGAAGGCAAAGTGGTTGTCTGAGGAGGCTTTATAAATAGCTGAGGAAAGAAGAGAAGCAAAAAGCAAGAGAGAAAGAGAAAGATATACCTAACTGAATGCAGAATTCCAGTGAAGAGCAAGGAGAGATAAGAAAGGCTTGTTAAATGAACAATGCAAAGAAATGGAGGAAAACAATAGAATGGGAAAGACTAGAGATCTCTTCAAGAAAATTAGAGATACAAAATGAACATTTTTTGTAAGGATGGGTACAATAAAGGACAGAAACAGTAAGGACCTAACAGAAGAAGATTTAGAGATTAAGAAGAGGTATCAAGAATACACAGAAGAACTATACCAAAAAAGTCTTAATGATCCAGATAACCATGATGGTATGGTCACTCACCTATAGCCAGACATCCTGGAGTGTAAAGTCAAGTGGGCCTTAGGAAGCATTATTATGAACAAAGCTAGTGGAAGTGACGGAATTCCAGCTGAGCTATTTCAAATCCTAAAAGATGATGTTGTTAAAGCACTGAACTCGATATGTCAGTAACTGGGAAAACAGCACTGGCCACAGAACTGGAAAAGGTCAGTTTTCATTGCAATGCCAAAGAGTGTTCAAACTACCACACAACTGCGCTCCGTCCACATGCTAGCAAGGTTACACTCAGAATCTTCAAGCTAGGCTTCAGCAGTACCTGAGCCGAGAACCTGCAGATGTACAACCTGGGTTTAGAAAAGGCCGAGGAACCAGAGATCAAAGTCCACTGGATCATAGAGAAAGCAAGGGAATTCTGGAAAAACATCTACTTCTGCTTCACTGACTCTGCTAAAGGCTCTGACTGTGGATAAAAAGTGGAAATAGTGATAGATTTTCCTTTCTTGGACTCCAAAATCACTGAGGATGGTTGGCTGCAGTCATGAAAGTAAAAGATGCTTCCTCCTTGGAAAGAAAGCCATGACAAACCTAGACAGCATATTAAAAGCAGAGACTTCATTTTGCCAACAAAGAGCCAAAGCTATGGTTTTTCCAGTACTCATGTACAGGTGTGAGAGTTGGACTATAAAGAAGGCTGAACGCTTAACACTTCATGCTTTTGAACTGTGGTGCTGGAGAAGATTCTTGAGAGTCCCTTGGGCTGCAAAGAGATCAAACCAGTCAATCCTAAAGGAAAAAAATCCCTGAGTATTTTTCATTGGAAGGACTGATGCTGAAGCTGAAACTCCAATACTCTGGCCACCTGAGGTGAAGAGCCGACTTGCTGGAAAGGATCCTGATGCTGGGAGATTGAGGGCAGGAGGAAAAGGGGGTGACAGAGGACGAGATGGCTGGATGGCATCACCGACTCAATGGACATAAGTGTGAGCAAATTCCGGGAGACAGTGAAGGACAGGGAAGCCTGGCGTGCTGCACTCTATGGGGTCTCAAAGAGTCAGACACGACTTAACAAGAACAGAGACATGGTAGGCTTCCTAAGTGGTTCAGTGGCAAAGAATCTGCCCACCGATGCAAAAGCTGCAGGGGACACAGGTTCAATCACTGAATCAGGAAGATCTGTGGAGGAGGAAATGGCAACCCACTTCAGTTTTCCTGTCAGGATAATCCCATGGACAGAGGAGCCTCGAGGGCTACAGTTTATGGGGTCGCAAAGAGTCAAACACAACTGTTCATGCATGCAGGCACAGAGATATGGCAGTCAAATTCAATGATGCATAAACATGGACCGGATCCTGAATTTTAAAATCTAAACAGCTTTAAAGAATATTCTAGAGAAATCTGAGTGTGGATTGAAATAATACTGATTTTTTAGAGATATGGTAATACTGCTGTGGTTGTGTAACAAAATGCCCTTTGTCTAGGAAACAGATGTCAAGATGAAGTGTCATGAGGCCTGAATCTTATATCTGAATGTGTAGCAAAAGGGGAAGAGTGTGTATGGAACATAAAGAGACATGGAATAGACATAGCAAGACACTAAAAGTTTTCTGGGTGAGAGAGAAATAAGTATTCATTATACAGTTCTTTCATTTTCACAGATTTGGAAATTTCTAAAAATAAAAAAGTACAAAATGAATTATAAAGAATTTCTCATAGCTATTGAGTTGAGCTCATTTGCAGCTCAGTTATGCTGCTTCCCAGAGGTGGAACCCTAACAAAGCTAGCTAACTCTGTTTTTTAGATTTTTCATCTTTAAAATGGGTTTTTGTGGTTTCTTACTCCTAAGCTTACTTTAAATTTTTTAACTTTACCCTCACCACTTATGAATTAATACATAATAGAGGAAAAGACAAATATTATGTCCTCCCTATTTCTTCATATGTAGGCAAAATTATATTTCCAAGATAGTTTATTAAAAAAATTTTTTTGTATTTATTTATTTGGTTGTGCTGGGTCTTCTTTGTGGCATGTGGGATCCAGTTCCCAGACCAGGGATCAAACCCAGGCCCCCTGCATTGGGAGCGCAGAGTCTTGGCCACTGGACCACCAGAGAAGTTCCTCTAAGACACTTTTAACTTTCATAAAGCTCAGAATTCAAACCAAGAAACAACTCATTACTTTTAACACAAAAATACAAGATTTAGTTTTGATAATGGAATTGTAAACAAGAATGCAATTCACAAACTGTATGGTATCAGCATGATGTGATTGAATAGCCCTAGGCAGGAAATGGCAACCCACTCCAGTGTTCTTGCCTGGAGAATCCCAGGGATGGGGGAGCCTGGTGGGCTGCTGTCTATGGGGTTGCACAGAGTCGGACACGATTGAAGCAACTTAGCAGCAGGCTCAGTAGCAAGGAGAAGGTATGAGTCTAAGTTCTGGCTTTAATTAGTATATAATTTTGAGTGAATCAATAACCTCTCATGGGTTTAAGCTTCATTACCAATGAAATAAGAGATTAAAGCAGATTTCTCTAGTATGCTTGTTCTAAGATACTGCAAATAACAGGAGGTTTTCTTCTTTTGCTTCTTATATATCCCAAGATTCTTTTTGATCCTTCTTCTTGACTTTATACTTAAGGTGAGTTCATCTTCACTATATTCCTAGTCTAAATCTCTCTCCTTCCCACTTACTCTACCCACAACCTCTATTTCACTCCAGCTCTAATGTTAGGGGCTACCATCATGAGATGATTTTTATGTGAAATTTAGTACAGCTGATACAACCAGTTGATAGTTACTTACCTAGGTCCATAAGGCAAAAACTCAGGTAGTATCTAGTCTTAAGCTGTGAAATTCTGTAAAATTTTCAATTTTAAATATAATTAAAACTCCTTACCGCTGTCCTGGTTCTTAGGGAAGCATCTTTCACAATCTGAGAAACCGTTTTTTTCATTTCCTCTATAGCTTCTTGTTTTTGCTTCTCCTCAAGCAGAGCCTTCAGAAAATAATTTGATGTTATTATAGATCACATCATTATCAAGATTATATATTAAGTGGGTAAAAACCTGTCTACTAATCACTTTCTTGAAAGCATACATCTTATTTGAAACTTCTGAGACATCTCTAGTTGGAGATCTTGTCTACATTATGAATGATATTTATTTCCTCTAACTTCCTCACCTGATCTTGTCCTCACTAAAAAATTATTATTCTTTGATATTTATTTCAGCCAGTACCATCACTCTTCTGATCCCTACAGATGGAAATTTAGAATTATGTTTGAATTTTCCTTCTCTTTTATTCCCTATGTAAAATTTATCAAATTTAAGTAATCAAATTTAAATGTTATATTCTTGGAGAAACCTCTTAGGCTTTCCTTTCTATTAATTATTTATTATTCCATTCCTTTCCACTATTTGCTTTTATTCAAATTATGTCACTTGTCACCTCATACTTTCATCACTGCAGATACTACCCACTTCATCTCAATGCTATTTCTAACCAACCAATCATTTTCATTTCCCCTAAAAAAACACTCTTATAATCCTAGTTTTGTTGTCAGTCACATCCCATTTCTTTGCTTTCTTGTGGAATAAAACTTTTCCAAAGTCTGCACTTGCTCATTTCCAAAACTTTCTCTTATGTTCACCATAATCAGGCTTTCACCATGATCTCTACACTGCTAACTCAAGAGTCACCTCTGAGTAATTATCTTATGTGATCTGTCAAGCACTACTTGAGATAAAAATTTTATTTTCCTTGTTTTACTTTCTTTACTTTGCTTTTAGCATATCATAATATTGGTTTTCCTCTTAACTCACTGATTATTCCTTTAGTCTACATTGCTGTTTCTTCCTCTTCCCTTGAACCTCTTTATTAATGGACAACCCAAGACTTAGTTCTTGGTCTTTTTCTCTATTCAAATCTCTCTCTTGGTGGTCTAATCCAAACTCATGGTTTTAAATATCATTTATATGCTGACAAGTCCCAAGTTTATATCTCTAGTTCAAATATCTTCCTGAGCCTGGAACTTATAAAATTTTAGGTTTGAGTCAATCTTTTTTTTTAATTAAATATCATTACTTACTAGTGGTTCTCTGTTTTGACACCACTATCTTCCAAAGATACCATACACATTCCTATCTCTATTTTTTGTTTGTTTTGTTTTAATAAATTTCCTCCCACTTATATAGGTAAGCTAGTGAGAAGTAACAGCTATTCTGATATAACAACCTTGTCAGGGAGAATGGGACAATGGGAAAAGGGAAGTTTCATAAGAAAACAATGCTAAAGCTGTCTTTCATGCCTGTGTGTATGACTGGTTCAAAGAACTTTTGACTTCTTGGAACAAGCAACCTAAGGTGGGAACTCTCTGGTAATTAAGCAGTGAGTCAAGAGGGAACTTAATATACACTGCAGACATAAACATGAAATTTGACTCAAGACCATTTGTAGACTTGAGACCTGGTTGAAAAAATTTAAGGGACAAGCACTGGGTATCACTACTATCTTCTCTGTCCACTGTGCTCCACATAAAATGATCATCTTTATGATCTGATGTTAAGAACACTCACATGGTTAAGCTTCAGAGAAGATAAATAATTTTACCCTGCTCTTAATTTTTCTAGTTAACTTAGGTGTTTAGAGGAATTTCCAAGAATATTGCGTATTTTGTGCCTTTCATCCTAGTTCTAATAGACAGTATTCAGATCACCATTCATTGATGACTACTGATGAACTCAGATGACCACTATATCTACTACTGTGGGCAAGAGTCCCTTAGAAGAAATGGAGTAGGCCTCTTAAGTCAATAAGCGAGTCCAGAATGTAGTGCTTGGGTGCAATCTCAAAAATTACAGAATGATCTCTGCTTGTTTCCAAGGCAAACCATTCAACATCACAGTAATCCAAATCTATGCTCCAACCACTGATGCTGAAGAAGCTAAAGGTGACCAGGTCTATGAAGATCCACAAGATCTTCTAGAACTGACACCAAAAAAAGATGTCCTTTTCATCACAGGGGACTGGAATGAAAAAATAGGAAATCAATATACACCTGGAGTAACAGGGAAGCTTGGCTTTGGAATACACAAATGAGGCAGAGCAAAGGCTAACAGAGTTTTGACAAAAGAACGCACTGGTCATAGCAAACACCCTCTTCAACAACACAAGATATAACTCTACACATCGATATCACCAGATGGTTGATAACAAAATCAGACTGATTATATTCTTTGCAGCTGAAGATGGAAAAGCTCTATATAGTCAGCAAAAACAAGACCAGGAGCTGACTGTGGCTCAGATAATGAACTCCTTATTGCAAAATTCATACTTAAATTGAAGAAAGTAGGGAAAAACACTAGATCATTCAAGTATGACCTATATCAAATCCCTGACGATCATACAGTAGAAGCGACAAATAGATTCAAAGGATTAGATCTTATAGACAGAGTGCCTGATGAACTATGGATGGAGGTTCGTGACACTGTACAAGAGGCAGTGATCAAAACCAATGGACTGGTTCCAAACTGGGAAAGGAGTATGTCAAGGCTGTATACTGTCACCTGGCTTATTAAACTTATGTGTAGAGAACATCATGCAAAATGCCAGGCTGGATGAAGCACAAGCTGGAATCAAGACTGCATGGAGAAATATCATTAACCTCAGATATGCAGATGATACCACCCTTATGGTAGAAAGTGAAGAAACTAAAGAGCCTCTTGAAAATGAAAGAGGAGAGTGAAAAAGCTGGCTGAAAACTCAACATTCAAAAAACTAAGATCATGGCATCTGGTCCCATCACTTCAGAACAAATAGATGGGAAACATAGAAACAGTGACAGACTATATTTTTGGGGGCTCCAAAATCACTGCAGATGGTGACTGCAGCCATGAAATTAAAAGATGCTTGCCCCTTGGAAGAAAAGCTATAATCAACCTAGACAGCATATTAAAAAGCAGAGATATTACTTTGCTGACAAAGGTCTGTCTACTCAAAACTATGGTTTTTCCACTAGTCAAGTATGGATGTGAGAGTTGGACCATAAAGAAAGCTGGGCACTGAAGAACTGATGCTTTTGAACTGTGGTTTTGGAGAAGAGTCCCTTGGCCTGCAAGGAGATCAAACCAGTCATTCCTCAAGGAAATCCATTCTGAATATTCAATGGAAGGACTGATGCTGAAGCTGAAACTCCAATACTTTGGCCACCTGATGCAAAGAACTGACTCACTGGAAAAGACCCTGATGCCGGGGAAGACTGAAGGCAGGAAGAGAAGGGGAGCACAGAGGATGAGACGGTTGGATGGTATCACTGACTTGATGAACATGAGTTTGAGCAAGCTCTAGGAGCTGGTGATGGTCAGGGAAGCCTGGCATGATACAGTCCATGGGGTTGCAAAGAATCAGGTACAATTGAGTGACTGAACTGAAATGAATTCTAATCACAGAAGGGAATATTATCTGAAAGACATAAAAACCACTTCAGCATTCCCACAGCTTGGATTTGGATGATTATTTCTTTTTTATTTCCTAGTAGCTTCTTAAGACGTAACTTACAGCTTGTTTTGTTTTTAATAGTTCTCTTGGAAAACCCTGTATCACATAAGAAAGGAAACATACACAAAGTATTTCCTTTGTATTCTGCATACTTCTCAGTGGAGTACTATACATGTACTAGGTATTCAATAAACGTTACTTCAGTGAAATAATAATTTAATGATCCCTGGTGGCTCAGACGGTAAAGCATCTGCCTGCAATGGCGGAAGACCTGGGTTCAATCCTTGGGTTGGGAAGATCCCCTGGAGAAGGAAATGGCAACCCACTCCAGTACTCTTGCCTGGAAAATTCCATGAACAGAGGAGCCTTGTAGGCTACAGCCCATGGGATCGCAAAGAGTCAGACACGACTGAGTGACTTGACTTCACTTCACTTCATGTAAGGGAGCCAGAAACATTTAAAACAAATTTTGTGACTTCTATAAACTAAATATCATTAAATGAAAGTGGTAAAAGCCAAAAGATATGATATGTGATAGCACAGTAATCACAATTGTGAGAGGGTTAAAAAAAAAAAAGAACAGTGACACGTAGCCTCCAGTTAAATCTTCATAACTAAATTTACTTCCTGTCAATTAAGCTTCTTGCTCTATTAGAGTAATTATGTAGGTAATGAAGGGGAAATAAACATTAATAAGATTCATCTTATTCAAGTGAACAAAATATAGAGTATATATACTGCAGTAAATTGCTTCAGAAGATCTTTTTTAAGTATGAGACTACAGGGATGAAGATTAGTTACACAAGGATGGAGATATAAAAAAGTCTGATATGAAAGTTTTAGGAGAGGGCTGACACTATAGTATTTTATGATGTTAAATCTTAACATCAAGAAAGCAGTACGTCTACTAATAGTGAGTGCAGCAATTTCATTTTCATGTGTTAATTGTGTAGTTACTGATTCCCTTACTATCAGGTCACATGGAGGAATGTTCAGCATTTCATTGTTTTATTTATTATATATTTATTATTATTTAATAAACTTGCTTGCTAATTTTCTTACCTGATTTTTTTGAAGGTTAGCTTCTTCTAGGAGTTGCATGCTATTTCTGGCTCTTACAATAGCTTCATATTTCTCATCTTCTAATTCACTGCACTTTGCTTGTAACGCTCTGGTCTGTTCCTCCAGATGTGTTCGTTCTGCTCTTATTTGGGTGGCTTCTTGAACTGCCACAGATAATCTAAAAATTAATAGTCACATTGAGAAAGTTAAAAATTTTTAAAAAGGAAGAAGGAGACAGGAGATTTCCAGAGCATCTATTACAAGATGAGCATTATTCCAGTTACTTTCACATGTATTTTCTCATTTAATTCACATAAAAGTTCTATAAAGTAGGTTTCAAATATTTCCATTTAAAAGAATAACAGACCCAGAGAGCTTAAACATTTAATTATGGTCATATGAATAATGAGCAGTGGGGCTTAGACGAGCCTAGATGTTCTGACTCTGATTGCATTACACTTTGTACACTTTTCCACTCACACTAACTCATTCTGTCTTAATAGTCACATGACACTGTTATAAAGCAAATCCTTAAAGAATAAGTTATTCTGTTTATATGGTCCATTTTTCTTTTAGCTTTTTCTCTGGCTCCTTTACTTATGCTCTATCCAGGCAACCCATGTTAAAATAATGCATATATTTTAATATTTTTTCCATGTTCATAAAATCATATGTATGATTTTTTACATACACACATACACATAAATATGCATACACAGCATATACATATCTATCCATAGGTTTTCTTTCTGGCTTACTTCACTCTGTATAATAGGCTCCAGTTTCATCCACCTCATTAGAACTGATTCAAATGTATTCTTTTTAATGGCTGAGTAATACTCCATTGTGTATATGTACCACTGCTTTCTTATCCATTCATCTGCTGATGGACATCTAGGTTGCTTCCATGTCCTGGCTATTATAAACAGTGCTGTGATGAACACTGGGGTACACATGTCTCTTTCAGTTCTGGTTTCCTCAGTGTGTATACCCAGCACTGGGATTGCTGGATCATAAGACAGTTCTATTTCCAGTTTTTTAAGGAATCTCCACACTGTTCTCCATAGTGGCTGTACTAGTTTGCATTCCCACCAACAGTGTAAGACGGTTCCCCTCTTCTCCACACCCTCTCCAGCATTTATTGCTTGTTGACTTTTGGATCGCAGCCATTCTGACTGGCGTGAAATGGTACCTCATAGTGGTTTTGATTTGCATTTCTCTGATAATGAGTGATGTTGAGCATCTTTTCATGTGTTTGTTAGCCATCTGTATGTCTTCTTTGGAGAATTGTCTATTTAGTTCTTTGGCCCATTTTTTGATTGGGTCATTTATTTTTCTGGAATTGAGCTGTAGGAGTTGCTTGTATATTCTCGAGATTAGTTGTTTGTCAGTTGCTTAATTTGCTATTATTTTCTCCCACTCTGAAGGCTGTCTTTTCACCTTGCTTATAGTTTCTTTTGTTGTGCAGAAGCTTTTAAGTTTTATTAGGTCCCATTTGTTTATTTTTGCTTTTATTTCCAATATTCTGGGAGGTGGGTCATAGAGGATCCTGCTGTGATGTATGTCGGAGAGTGTTTTGCCTATGTTCTCCTCTAGGAGTTTTATAGTTTCTGGTCTTACATTTAGATCTTTAATCCATTTTGAGTTTATTTTTGTGTATGGTGTTAGCATTTTTTAAGTTTGTTAGCTAAGTGAATTGTCTTCTTTGAATTCCCTCTTCATATCCTTTGCCCATTTTTTTTTTTTCTGATGGCTTATTTACTTTGCTTATTCCTTTATAAGAAGTTTTTGAATACTAAAATATTTAACCTTCAGTTTGCTCTATATGCTGCAAATACTTTTTCCCAAATCTAGTTTTTTGTTGTTACCTACTGACTCTATTTCAGAAATCTTTATTACACTACACTAAAAATGCTCACTTTAATATAACTAAATTTGACTATTTTTTTCAACATCTGAGATTTCAGTTTTTTTTAAAGATGATCTCCCTTATCAAGAGATTGTTAATGTAAGCTCCTAGATTTCCTCAAGAAAAGTTATGCCCTAACACTTTTACCTGTAAATCTTTAATTAATCTGGAATTTACTTCTGAATGTGCTATGAGAGAGGAGTCCAATTTAACTTTCTTCCAGATTGAGAGCCAGCTGTATGAGTACCTTTAGCAACTGATGAACTGAAATAATCCCTTATCATATCTAAAATATGCAAATATGATTTACTTATAGATTGTATGGGAAGGGAGGTGGGAGGGGGGTTCAGGATTGGGAACACATGTACACCTGTGGCGGATTCATGTTGATGTATGGCAAAACCAATACAATATTGTAAAGTAATTAGCCTCTAATTAAAATAAATAAATTTAAATTAAAAATATGTAAATATGACTTACTTATAGATTGTCATGATTCACTAATCTATTTGTCTATTTGATGCCAAGTCATATTAATTTGATTATAGTGGAGTTACAGGATAGTACATTCAGATCCTCAGCTTCATAAAGGTTTCCATAATTTTATAACATAAAAGATGTATTACTATTGTTATTATTCTCATATAGCACTCCTACATGCTCTGCAGCCAAATCTTATATGAATCCTTTCTTTCAGCTTACTAAAATTGGGTCAAGTTCCCTTTTTATAATAATAGTAACAGCAATGATAATCATAAACACTTGTAAGAGCAGTCTTCGTGCTAGGTACTTTATGTATGTTAAAGAAAACATAATCCTCAATATCTTCAACAATGCTATGAAATAGGTTACAGCATTAGCCTATGATGTAAGATATGAGGTTATACTATATAAGCTAAATGGGGCAGGTTAAAACATTATATTTATTTTATAGATAGATAAACTGAAGTATAAAGAGGGTAAGCAACCTGCCCAACATTATTGATCTGGTTACTGATGAAGTTGGAGTCTGAATTCAGTAAGTTTGTGCCCAGAGTCAGTGTTCCTAAAAACTATACTATACTGCCAAATAGAAACTTCTACTTAAATTATACTGATTCAACCCCCCATATCTGTGCTTTCCACATCACAGGTTAACCAATCACAAATCAAAAATACTTTTAAAAATCCAAAAAAACTCCAAAAAGTAAAACTTAAATTTGCTATGCATTGTCAACTATTTACATAATATTTATATTGTATTTGTAGGTAATCTAGAGATGATTTAGAGTATACAGGAGGATGTGCGTAGGTTATATACAAACACTGCAACTACTTTATAAGAGATTCGAACATCTATGGATTTTGGTATCCACAGGGGTCCTGAACCCAAAACCCAGTGGACACTGAGGGACAATTATATATTAGTTTCAGGTATAAAACATAATACTTCAGTATCTGCATATATTTTGAAATAACCACAATAAGTCAAACTCATATGTATCACCATGTATACAATTGACATTTTTTTCTTGTGATGAGAACTTTTAAGATCTATTCTCTTAGCAACTTTCAAATATACAATACAGTATTATTAACTACAGTCACCATGCTGTATATTACATCCCCATCACTCATTTTTTTTTTTATATAATAGGAAGTATATATCTTTTGATTACCTTCACCTATTTCTGCTATTCCCTACTCCTTGACTCTGGCAACTGCCAATCTATTCTTTGTATCTATGAGTTTGGTTTTTAAAAATAAGATATGTTTCATGGTTTTGTGTATGGGCCATGCTAATTTTCTCTGTATGTTCCAGTTATTAGTATATGTGATGGTGAAGCAAGCATTCCAGTATCTTACTTTTAAATATCAATGGATAGAAAGGATCACCAAGCCTTTGAAGGAGACAGACAGACATACAGAAAAAAACGAACATTCGAGAAAGCAGAGACAATGCAGATGGCAGAATAAAATCTTAAACAATATTTAAAAATACTTAATAAAGAGACAATGTAACATTTATTTGTACTAAGATACTATAGAAAAAGAAACATTCAAAGGATAAGAAATGGCTCTTGAAAAAAATTATGATAGCTAAATAAAATATTCAACAAATGGTTAACTAGAAGAAAATTTAAAGAAACCTCCAATTGTCACCCCATGGACTATACAGTCCACGACATTCTCCTGGCCAGAATACTGGAGTGGGTAGCCATTCCCTTCTCCAGGGGATCTTCCCAACCCAGGGATCAAACCCATCTCCCGCGTTGCAAGTGGATTCTTTACCAGCTGAGCTACCAGGGAAGCATCCAAGAAAGGAAAAAATAAATGAATGAATGGACTATGGGACAGAAAAAATATGAAAATTATGGAATCAATCCATCAGATCCAATATCCAGCTAATACTATGTTTGAGAAAAAAATGATAAAAAAAAGAATAAAATTATTCAACAACAACCAAAAAAAAATCCTTGAAAAAAATTCCCCCAAATTGAAGAACATCATTTGTATATTGAAATGTCCCCAGTAAAATGAATGAAAAATAATTCTTACTAAACATACATGCTGTGCAGTTTTAGAATATTAATTGTGGTGGCAGTGGAGTGGATGACCCTGCAAGTCTTCAGGGGAGGGGGAAACAGGTCAAATAAAAAAATTTGGAATTTTGAATGAAAGGAATTTTTAAGGAAAAAATTATTTAAATCCTAGAATTTCCAACATAGGGTTCATTATTCAGGCAAACTATGAAACACCTTTAAAGGTAAAATAAAGATATTTCTAAAAAAAAAAAAAAAGATATTTCTTAACAATGTTTTTAAGTACACCTTCCATGTGTACTCAGGAAGCTGAGGGGAAGGGCATCTATTAAAATGGGGTGGAGGCAACAAAGGACCACAAAGAACAGTGGTTCAAATTTTTGTCTTTTTGGCATATTCTTTGAAAGAAACACCAAATATAAAAATATGAAGAGGTAGTTTAAAGCAATTTTATTCATTTCACTCCAATCTTATTCAACAGAGCAGATACAAACTAGCAGTCTTTCCCAAAGAACTGTCATTCCCTAGAGATAATTCCAGTCCCCATGAGTTATCTAAAAAAAGTGGGGTGGGGGGTGGAGTGGCTGTCTTTGGAAGATGGTAGGAACTGATTTATGCTTCCCAGATGTCTGAGGCATTTGAAAGCATCACAAATAATAATTTTATAAATAATATGTGTTTGATTTTATAGAACAAAGATGCCCATTAAAAACACAGCTTTTCAATCTGGCAGCTCCATTAAATAGGATAGATTTACATCTAAAACAATGGCTGAACATTAGACACATACCAAATACACTAATAATTCTGCTTTGTCTTATATAAAATAATAGGAATTTTTAAATTTTAAAGTAAAACATTTTTATCATAATGGAAACAATATTAATTTAATAGCTCCAAAAGACAGTCAAGGTAAAAATTTCCTCTTCAAAGGCAACTAGCTGAATACTGAACTTTAAAAAATACCCTTAGATTTTCTTACATATGCAGGAATCCCTTCTTCAGAAGCTTTCAATTAAGTTATAACTTTATACTAAAAGCCAAAAAAAAGCCCTGAAAATCTCAAAGCCTTAAGTACTAAAAACACAAAGAACCGATGAACAATTTGATTCCTTATGAAGTACTATCAGAATCAAAGGAAGTGAAATTCACTTATTCAGATTTCACTATTTCAAGTTCTCTAGCATTTATGTGCATAACACAGAATGCTACTAAAATAACAAATAAAAAAAAAGTCTACAACCACAGACTTTTTCTCTAAGGTAAACAAAAAATAAGCTCAAGAAAACAGTCAAATATTTGACCAACTACTGAAACATTTAGAAAAAAAAAAAATCCCAAACTCCAGCTTTTAAAAATAACAACTTCTTTCATCAGAATCGCAAGTTAGCAGTTAAAATCACTTAGTTCTGAACCCACTGTGAGCAAAGAAATTCCTTTCATTAACATTTTGGAGAATAAGAAACAGAAGTCCAAAAACACTAATTTTTTCTGAACAAACACAATCAGCCATGGATCTGTGACTAGAACTGAGATCTCAATTTTAATGTGCTTAGATCAGTAGACTATTTCTGAGCATAACAGATTCCAATCTACAGAGTGGATTTTTTAGCTATAAACCATAATGTGATTTTATAGGCTGTAGTCACTGTATCTTTAAAAGACCACAAATGACAATTTTAATGTTTCTTAAGGGAGTATGCAACAAGTATGCATTAAAATAGCAATTAAAGACAAAGCTACAAAATATATTTAAAAAGCACTGTGCGTGCTCAGTTGCTAAGTTGTGTCCGACTGTTTGCAATGTCATGGACTGTAGCCTTCTGGGTTCCTCTATCCATTGGATTCTCCAGGCAAGAATTCTGCATTAGGCTGCCATTTCTTTCTCCAGGGGATCATCCTGACCCAGGGATCTAACTCATGTCTCTTATGTCTCCTGCATTTGTAGGTGGATTCTTTACCACTGCATCACCTGGGGAAACATCCTAAAAAGTAGCCCAGACCTTCAAAGGTAACTGAAAATTACTGTTTCGTAAGACTTCAGGAAAAACATCAATAATGATTTCTCAAGTATTTTCTCTCATGTATCTGCTCAGCAAGGAAAGGATTTTTCTATACAATTTTTACCCAACTTTATTATCTCTTTTCCTGTTTTAAGGTGAAAAGGAACATTTTTAATTTTAGGATTAACTAAACTTGACTAATACTGTTTTGGAGAAAAAGCAAAGAGAGAAATGATCTTTGAGTATATGTTCAAAATATATGTTCAATCTTTTGAATATGACTTTTTAAATAAACAATATCCAACAAACCAGATTTTAAACCTATGATTTATATAGTTTGTTTAGCACTTATGAAACCAAGTATAATAAACAAACTCTAATATGGAATAACTTTTGAAGCTTGTAGACAAAGCTAGATGTATTTAACAATTTACCTTGCTTCTAATTGTTTTATACTAGATTGTAACTGCTGTAAGCGCCTATCTGATGCTTCTTCTCTTCCTTGCGCAGAAACCATATCCTCCTCCTAGGAAAAAAAAAAAACAAAACTGAATGTTTATGTTTAGTATGTAAAAATTCAATACATCATTAAACAGAATAAAGAACACACTCTAAAGCTATTATATTGATAGAATTTCATATATAAGTTCAGTCAGTCAGTTCGGTCCCTCTGTCATGTCCGACTCTTTGTGACCACATGGACTGCAGCACGTCAGGCTTCCCTGTCCATCATCAACTCCCAGAGTCTGCTCAAACTCATGTCCACTGAGTCAGTGATGCCATCCAACCATCTCATTCTCTGTCGTCCCCTTCTCCTCCTGCCTTCATTCTTTCCCAGCATCAGGGTCTTTTCCAGTGAGTCAGTTCTTCGCATCAGGTGGCCAAAGTGTTGGAGTTTCAGCTTCAGCCTCAGTCCTTCCAATGAGTATTCAGGACTGATTGCCTTTAGGATTGACTGGTTTGATTTCCTTGCTGGCCAAGGGACTTCAAGAGTCTTTTCCAACACCACAGTTCAAAAGCGAAGCAATACTACTTTGGGAACAGAGCATGCATATACTAAAAAAGGGGAAGAGAAAAAGAAAGTGAAAGTAAAAGTCGCTCAGTCATGTCCGACTCTTTGTGACCCCATGGACTGTAGTCCATGGAATTCTCCAGGCCAGAATCCTGGAGTGGGTAGCCATTACCTTCTCCAGAGGATCTTCCCAACCCAGAAATCGAACCCAGGTCTCCCGCATTGCAGGCTGATTCTTTACCAGCTGAGCTATCAGGGAAGAGAACCTATCAATTCTGTATAGGTAAAACAATAATCAAATCCGAAATTGTATATGGATTTTTACCACTATTCCAACTATTTCTCTATAGTGCAAGTCTAACAAAACTAGACTGATTTGTAGGCAGATAATCTGTCCTTAGAGTATGTTCTCTTAACCAAGTTATACTGCATTTCATTATAATCATAAACAGAGATTCTTGAAATAGTGAGGCATCAAAATTAATAGGTTTTATTTGTACCATCTTTATAAAAATTTCCTGTTCATCCTTTCCTATCTTTTGGTGTGTTCTTCTATTGGCTTTATTTGGCCCTCAACTTTGAAGTACAGTTCTACTGGACACAGAATTCTTAACGAGCACTTTTTTCCTTCAGTACTTCAAGTGTACCACTCCAGTGTTTTTTGCTTTCACAGTTTCTTGATGACAGGTCCGCCTATCTCTGTTCATTTCATTTTTCTGTTGCTGCTTTCAAGTTTTCTAACTGGCTGTCCGTTTTGTCCTGATGTGTTTAAAGTGATTTTCTTAGTGTTTATCTTACTAAGGGTTCACTGAGATTCTTGAATCTGCTAATATTTTCTACCAAATTTTGGAAGTTTTCAGATATTTCTTTAAACAGCTTTTCTGCCCCCTACTTCGGCAACTCCAATTACACTTCTCTTGGCTTACTTCATGTCCCACAGATCTGAGGTCCTGTTCATTTTTCTTCCATCTTTTAAACTCTGTTCTTTGAACAGGAACATTTCTACTCATCTATCTTAAAGTTCATTGATTATTTCTTCTGCTTGTTCTAATTTTTATTGTTGTTGTTTGGTCGCTCAGTCGTGTCTGACTCTCTGACCTCATGGACTGCAGCATGCCAGGCTTCCCTGTCTTTTACTATCTCCTGGAGTTTGCTCAAACTCATGTCCACTGAGTCGATGATGCCATCCAACCATCTCATCCTCTGTCATCCCCTTCTACTCTTGCACTCAATCTTTCCCAGAATCAGGGTCTTTTCCAATGAGTTGGCTCTTCGCGTCAGATAGCCAAAGTATTGGAGCTTCAGCTTCAGCATTAGTCCTTCCAATGAACATTCAGGATTAACTGGTTTCATCTCATTGCTGTCCAAGGGATTCTCAAGAGTTTTCTCCAGCACCACAGTTCAAAAGCATCAATTTTGAGCCTATCTAATAAAATCTTTATTTGGGTTGCTGTACTTGTAAAATCTAGAATTTCTATTTTTAAAATTATTTTCTAGCTCTCAATTAAAAACTCTTTATCTATTTTTCCCACTGAAATCTTATTTTACTCTAATTTAAAAATATTTTCTTTAACTATTTGAACATATTGTAACAGCTTATTTGAAGCCTTTGTTTGCTAAATCCAAAAGCCAAACCCAAACTCAGTGAAAAGTGAGAAGTTTCTATCAACTTCTTCTTCTTCCCTCTCCCCCTACCAATTATACTTTAGTATCTAGTAAGTTTTGATTGAAAACTGGATAATAAAGATAATCCATCCCAGTTTCTCTAGATTCTATTTTGTTCTTTTGAGGATTATTAACTATTGTTCAGTTTAGGCAATCACCTTACCTAGATTCACACTCTGAGGTGGTTCCCCTACAGTGCGCAGCAGCTGCCATCTGTGATTGCATTTTTTTTTTTTTTTTTCCACTGTTGCTTTTCTAGCTGGGCTCCCTGGGAACTAGCTGTGCCTGCATAATTTGAGGATCAATCAATTTTTGAGCAGAGGGAGGGCTCATCCTCTTTGTGGATTCATTGCTCTTACAGATTCCCTGGTAATTTCCAGCTGCTCTGCTGGCTTTGGGCTCTGTCCACTGATACTTCAAATATGAGTGCTTCAGCATTCAGCTGCTCAAGCTGCACACATCTCGGGAATGAACTCAGGTATAAAACGCAGCAAACCTAAACATCTAGTTTCATATGGCTATATCTTTCAAGAGTAGATACCTCTCTCAGGTCTCTGCCTACTTTTTCACTGGGTTTCCTGGGACCCTCTCCCAACTCCCACACGCATAACTTGACCATCAGCCACAGATTTGGTCAGCGTTTACATTAAGGATTTGAATCTCAATTGTGTGTGTGTGTGTGTGTGGTGTTCTCTTGCTGCCAGTATTTCTTCTTTACCTTCAACTACTTTTCTAGCCCTAAACTTTGATCTTGAGCACTATTATAGTGTTAGTCTCTCAGTCGTTTCCGACTCTTTGTGACCCCATGGACTGTAGCCCGCCAGGCTCCTCTGTCCATGGGATTCTCCAGGCAAGAATATTGGAGTGGGTTGCCATTTTTTCTCCACGAGCACTACTATAGGAGCCTATAAAGCTTTTGCTTGCTGAAGCCATAGCTGCAGGGATTAGGGAGAACTCTGAGGCCAGAAAGTTAAAAACTCATGATTCTTATCTCTTTTGGTGACTGTTTTTGGGAGTGCTGCAGTGTTTCAAAAAACCCAATTTTTATAACTATTATCTATGAGAAGGTTTGCATAAGCTTTTCACAAATCTACCGTTAATGGAAATCTATAACCAACTTCCACATATTAGGAAATAAGGCTTAGAGAAGTTACATAACTAATAAGCACCAGAGTTAGAGTTTTAATTATTCAGTTCAGTTGCTCAGTCGTGTCCAACTCTTTGCGACCCTATGAATCGCAGCACGCCAGGCCTCCCTGTCCATCACCAACTCCCACAGTTCACCCAGACTCACGTCCATCGAGTCAGTGATATCATCCAGCCATCTCATCCTGTGTCGTCCCCTTCTCCTCCTGCCCCCAATCCCTCCCAGCATCAGAGTCTTTTCCAATGAGTCAACTCTTCGCATGAGGTGGCCAAAGTACTGGAGTTTCAGCTTTAGCATCATTCCTTCCAAAGAAATCCCAGGGCTGATCTCCTTCAGAATGGACTGGTTGGATCTCCTTGCAATCCAAGGGACTCTCAAGAGTCTTCTCCAACACCACAGTTCAAAAGCATCAATTCTTTGGCGCTCAGCCTTCTTCACAGTCCAACTCTCACCTGACCTCTCCATGACACCTTCTCTATTAAAATTTTCTCTCTGTAAAACTTCTCTATTACACATAAAAAGAACCAGTCTTTTATGCCAATAAATAACACAAAACGTAGTATTAAACAAAAGGTAGTATTAAATACCTCTTTTCCATCTACATCTAACCAGTTAACCCAAACTGGATCTTACATTAACATGCACTTACTTCAGCAACAATGTGTTAAGGGATGATTATGATATCATGTTTATTAACAAGGTATAGTGAATAGGAATAAAAAGTTGTTTCCAGTGTTATAACAGTTTCCTAATTTCATATTCAGAGGACAATAACATGATTAATTCATTTTCCAGCAATCCTCTTTAACACCTACTCCAAAACAGATCGACAATAAAATACACAGAAAACAAAGCTACAGGCATCATACCAAGTTGTCTTAGAAAAAGGAACATACCTTCTTCTGCATCTGTCCTTGCAGGTCTTCAGTCACTTTAGTTAATTCTTCCACTTTTGCTGCTGCAACTCTCAGATCTAACTTGGCTTGCCTAAAATACAAAGTAAATTAACAAATACTGTTTTCATAGATGATAAAAATTTTTTAAATTAAAAAAGAAACCTAAATTTGGTAAAATCAGTACTAACCACAATACATCTAAAAATAAATCTAAGAGATAAATATTGAAAGATTCTTTTATTACTATTGAAAGACCTCTCTATGTGGAAGGAATGAAGAAAAAATAGAGCTGAAAGGATGAGTTCAAAGTGGAAGTCATTAATACTTTAATTGGGTAAATTACGTTTTATACTCAAATAATTCAACAGATTTCATGAAGAACTTTATTATCTCGATAAATTACAAGAATGTCAGTGCATTATGTAGATTACAGCTATGTCTATAATTTCCTGAACAAAGTTAGAGAAATATTGCTTATTGGCCTTTCTATGAAAATGAACCCAAGTTTCAACACCTTGATCATTTCTTACACACTAGAAGTATAACAACCTCTTAACATAATGGACTGAAACATGTCTCAAGATAGAGAGTCTAATATTACTTTCTTTACAAAGGACAAAAAGGACAAGTTTATGAATGTTTTAGTAGAATCAAATAAGTTTTAATATCTTCTTGACTCCCCACAAAAAAAATTTTAGAATAATAATACTAAAACAAAACAAAAAAAAGATTTTTGAATTAAACACTAAGTGGAAATATAGAACATGTGGATTATGGGGGAAAACATACATTTTTAGGAAGGAAGGTATTTTAGTGTAGAAACTACCGATATTTATTTCTTAATTATATTTTATGTATGTATTATAAATACAAAACATACCAGTGCTATTGAACCCAAAGAAATTATTTTATGCAAAACTCACAATAAATGTTAATTCATTACTTTTTGACTTTAACAATATCTATAACTACATAATTAATTAGCATAAAGCAACAGGAAATAAAAATTTAATAATACCTAAAACGTTTCAGGTAGTTATTGGGTTCCAGGATCTGCCTTAAATGTTCTGTGGATATGATCTCACTTAACAGTAACTGTGAAAAAGTCCTATTTTTATATCAAACTGAAGTCAAGCCAGTATGCTGACAGGTTTGCCAACCTGCCTACAGATTCAAAAATAAGTAATGAAATAGGTATTTAAAGAGTCCTCTAAGATATTTGTTGTTGTTATTCAGTTGCTAAGTTGAGTCCAACTCTTTGCAACCCCATGGACTGCAGCATGCCAGGCTTCCTTGTCCATTACTCTCTCTCAGAGTTTGCTCAAACTCACGTCCATTGAGTCAGTAATGCTGTCCAAGCATTCATTCTCTGTCATCCCCTTCTGCTGCTCCCAATTTTTTCCAGCATTAAGGTCTTTTCCAGTGAGTCAGCTCTGTGATATACTGTTACTGAAAAATGGTACCAATAATGTTTCATAAGATTAAGCACTTACGAATAAGCTTTGTTTTAAATGAACCCAGTTTATAAAAATCTGACTTTATTAGCCATAAAATAAATTTTTTCTACTCAAACTGATTCACCAAATGACAAAACAAAAACAACTTCAAGACCACCTTACGCTAATGCACGTAAAACGTAAACTAAGAGACAATGTCAGGAGAGCATCTACTATATGAATCAGTCAACAAATCTACCAGTTATAAAATTCTATATATTTTAAAAGGAAAACTTCAGGAGTAAGATTTTATGTAGTAATAATAAAATTGAGTAACCTCTGAACAAACATAGCACCCACTCTGATTTGGTTGGCTTTCTTGCCCTCAGAAGAGGGATAATAATGCTTATTCTACCTGTGCCATGAGATTGGTGAACAGGTCAAAATAGGTAATGTACATTAAAGTGCCCTGTAAAGTATAAACAAATAGAAGGTCAGAGCATGATTAAAGAAAAAAAAAATGTGTTAGAGATACAGTGGGAATGAGGTGCAATATGGAGAACCTGCGAGTCAGGAACCCAATTCTGTGAGCAATCAGTGTTGTACTTCAGTTCACTTGACCACAAGAGTTTCTCAGCAGTCTCATGTCCCACAACAGCGAGGTGGATTAGATAATTTTCCAAAACCAAGACTCTGTACTAGATGGTTTCCTGATTTCTAAACAGCCTACTGATTCTACTTCTAAATGGTATCTCAGCTGTGTATTCCATTTCTACTTCCATGGCCCAATCACTGGCCTCATCATTATTTCTCAGGACTATCCCTATAGATTACAAACTGATCTCCTGACTTCTGGTCTCCTCTTTAATGCATCCTACCTGCCCCACACCCCCCAAAAAAAGTTATCTGATGATAAAAATTCTTGTATAATAATGATTTCTGGATTTCTCACTTCTTTGGGCATATAATCAATACTCCTCAGCATGGCTTATAAAGTTAGTCACCATCTGGCCTCAAAGAGTCTCATCTCTTGCTAGTTCCCCTCATGTGATTTATGTTCCTGGTATAACAGACTACTAACTCCATGTTTCTTTAACACAGCCTTGTCTATTTTTCCACATTTGACTTGAGTAGACTTCTTTTGCTTTTACTGATAAATTCCTTAACAACCTTCAAGACTTAGCTCAAAAGTCTCCTCGTTTCAAGTCTTCTCTAACTTCTAGGCAAAAGTCTCTAGAATGTCGGCTCTCATAATTCATAATACTTTACACACTGTTAACAGATTCTCCTCTCATGGAACTGTGAGTTTATGGGAAAAAATATGGAATGTAAGATCATTAGAGGCAAGGGTCATATTTTATTAGTTTTCAAATCCTCATGGATAGCACACTGCCTGGCATGTGGCAGACAAGCAAATGGATCATAAATAAATCAAAGAGGGCACAAAAGGAAAGGAGACAGAGGGTCACAGGTACCAGTCTGTCTCGATATTTTACTCAGATCTTGAAGGTCCAATTTTTTATTCATGAGTGGAAATCCTAAAAGAATAATTTTGTGAACAATTCTTCAAAATGTATCTTATTTGAAACAGAGCCTTTCATTTGAAACAGAATCTCCTAAGTTATATTCCCTAAAACATACAAACAGCTGTTATGCTTTTGGAGGAAAATATACAGTAAGTTATATATACTTATTTAGTCCTACACTGTTCTACAAGACAGAAAAGAAATAGATAGCTCTTTATATCTACTTCTGACATGAAATACTGAAAAATATTCTAGAACGAAAGTCATAAGATCTATCCTTTACACTTGGCTCTATCAGCACAGGCGACTGTGAGAACTGAGCCAACGACTTCTCTAAAGTTCAAAACTGAGGCCGTAAAATAAAGATAAAAACAATTTTCCTGTATAACTCACAGAAATATCATAAAGTTCAAATAAGGCAATGCCTATGAAATTACTTTATAAACTTTACTGTCAGTACAGTGCAGTCGCTTAGTCATGCCCGACTCTTTGTGACCCCGTGGACTACAGCATGCCAGGCTTCCCTGTCCATCACCAACTCCCAGAGCTTGCTCAAATTCATATTCATTGAGTCCGTGATACCATCCAACCATCTCAACCTCTGTCATCCCCTTCTCCTCCTGCCTTCAATCTTTCCCAGCATCAGGGTCTTTTCCAATGAGTCAGTTCTTTGCATCCAGTGGCCAAAGTACTGGAGTTTTGACAGTTTATACAAATGTAAGCTATCATCATAATCTTGCCTCTTTTTAGATTTTGAGTTGTCAGGAATGATGTGGTATTGCATTAATTTATAGCTGGTTTGCAAAAGCTTGAGGGATGCCTGAATGTCTGGCTTTGTCTCTGGGCCAAAAAGTGAAAAGTGGGATTTATGGTGCGCTGCTTAAAGTCTGAATCTCCTCTGGTAACCCTCAAACACGATCTGTTCACTGATGGTTTTCACCTGGTATAACTGGTTAGGCAGCTGGACTGGACTATGTGATCGGAGGGGCAGAGAAAAAAAAAAAAACAAACCCAAAACTTCTCTGAGTTTTCCTGAAGCCAAGATTCACTGTATACATCTTGGTGGGTCAATCTGGAGACAAAGCATACCTTTGTGTGCATAAAGACCATAGAGCATTTGGGCCTGGATGTCACTTGGGCCTCCTAAGCTCCCCCTGTGCTCTTTTACTTATTATTGTACAATATCCTTAGCCTTTAAATAGAAGCTTATGTGCCTATGGTCTGTGGAGTCTTATGAGTCACTTCAAATATTCAAACTTGTGAAATCTTTAAAGTTTCAACAAAAATAATCCTAATTTTATTTTATGAAGGAGCTTTAATAACTAGTTATACTATTTTACATTTAAATGTTTTAGATACATAAAGAAAAGTGAAAGTGCTAGTTATTCAGTCGTGTCTGACTCGTTGTGACCCCATGGACTGTAGCCTGCCAGGCTCCTCTGTCCATGGAATTCTCCAGGCAAGAATACTGGAGTGGGTAGCGATCCCATTCTCCAGGGAATCTTCCCTACCCTGGAATCAAACTCAGGTCTCCTGCACTGCAGGCAGATTCTTTACTGTTTGAGCCACAAGGGAAGCTTGTACATCCTTTTATAAAGGTCAAAACAAGTTTTCATTAAAAAAAAAAAAAAAAAAACTGATAAATAAATAAGAATAGTTACATTTTATTTTTGCTAAAAGGAATATTTTTAAAAGCACATTACTTTTAGGTATGCTTCTTTGTCAAGCAATTTAAAATTTCTGAGATTTTTCTTTAATATGATTTTCATCACTCATTGAAGAAGTCTGATCTTTAAAAAGCAAAGCTTTGCTCTGTTAAGCAAACTATAACCAAATATAAAACATATGATATACTTCAATGTAGTTTATATAAGTATACACTTAAATTATAGCATTAACTTGGACAGAAATTAAATGTTTTAATTATAAATATCTTTAAGATTTGAATCCATTTTAAGAAGAGTTTTTATCTTTTTCAGGCTCATGTCAAGAAAATCCTAGAAATGTGTACAGTATTTGTTTCACACAATGAAAAGTGATAACATTCTGAGGAAAAAAAAAAAGAAAAAATGCATTACTTTAGCAAGTTCATCTGCAATTATCTGTAAAATAAAGCCAATCACTTATGCTTAAAAATTAGAAAATCCCAATTTTAGACAAAGTTCTGAATTTCTAAGATCACTTCTGATTTTAGAAAACTGACTACAAGTAGCAAAACTGGAAAAAGTTTAACTTTTCTCTCCTTTTAATTTTTAGTAGCAGTCTAATGATTAAAAGTTTTCAAAGGACAGAAGACTACAAAAGCAACAGATATTAATAATCTGTGTACTGAATTATCAAAACCTTAAAACAGAGGCTACTCAGTCTTGAAAACAGATCATTTGTACATAATTTTTTACATAATTCAAAATTATATATAATTCAAAGTAGTTCAAAATCCCAATTTCTATGTTGAAATATAATTTTCCATCAAACCAGTGAGACACAACTGAGTGACTAACACTTTTACTTTTCAGTAGTAGTTCTCTATACTTTCTTTGTACGAAAGCAAGCATTCTGTAACTACATTATATACAGCCTCTGAGTCTTATTCATTCAGAATGTCAGAGTAGTACCTGCTCATCTCTGTTTTTCAGAATCTCTACAGATAATTCTGATACACAGCTATGGCCTTAGATTTTACTGAATAACTGCACAATCAGTATGTTTACCATTACAAAGAAACTGTAAACAATTACTTCAAATACAGTTTTAGAGTTATATGACTTTGGGTACCACTGAAAGTGTATAACGTATTAATCCACTTTATATTATTAACCAGGCTTATGCAATGGGCACACTCAAAAAAATGTTTACCAAGTACCTGTGACATATAGAACACAGAAGATGTTCTTTAAGGTAAAACAAAACACACAAAGATAGGTTAGATACAGTAATCTTTAGGAGGGCCACAAAGCACACTTTAAGCATCACAGAAGACTGAAGTATTATGATTCAGAGTAGGTAGTACCTTTGTATTTAGCTTCAGTTCAGTTCAGTTGCTCAGTCGTGTCCGACTCTTGGCGACCCCATGAATCACAGCAGGCCAGGACTCCCTGTCCATCAGGAACTCCCAGAGTTCACCCAGACTCACGTCCATTGAGTCAGTGATGCCATCCAGCCATCTCATCCTCTGTCGTCCCCTTCTCCTCCTGCCCCCAATCCCTCCCAGCATCAGAGTCTTTTCCAATGAGTCAACTCTTCGCATGAGGTGGCCAAAGTACTGGAGTTTCAGCTCTAGCATCATTCCTTCCAAAGAAATCCCAGGGCTGATCTTCTTCAGAATGGACTGGTGGATCTCCTTGCAGTCCAAGGGACTCTCAAGAGTCTTCTCCAACACCACAGTTCAAAAGCATCAATTCTTCGGTGCTCAGCCTTCTTCACAGTCCAACTCTCACATCCATACATGATCACAGGAAAAACCATAGCCTTGACTAGATGAAACTTTGTTGGCAAAGTAATGTCTCTGCTTTTGAATATGCTATCTAGGTTGGTCATAACTTTCCTTCCAAGGAGTAAGCATCTTTTAATTTCATGGCTGCACTCACCATCTGCAGTGATTTGGAGCCCCCAAAAATAAAGTCTGACACTGTTTCTACTGTTTCCCCATCTATTTCCCATGAAGTGATGGGACCAGATGCCATGATCTTAGTTTTCTAAATGTTGACCTTCAAGCCAACTTTTTCACTCTCCACTTTCACTTTCATTAAGAGGCTTTTGAGTTCCTCTTCACTTTCTGCCATAAGGGTGGTGTCATCTGCACATCTGAGGTTATTGATATTTCTCCCGGCAATCTTGATTCCAGCTTGTGCTTCTTCCAGCCCAGCATTTCTCGTGAGGTACTCTGCATAGAAGTTAAATAACCAGGGTGACAATATACAGCCTTGACGTACTCCTTTTCCTATTTGGAACCAGTCTGTTGTTCCATGTCCAGTTCTAACTGTTGCTTCCTGACCTGCATACACATTTCTCAAGAGGCAGGTCAGGTGGTCTGGTATTCCCATCTCTTTCAAGAATTTTCCACAGTTTATTGTGATCCACACAGTCAAAGGCTTTGGCATAGTCAATAAAGCAGCAATAGATGTTTTTCTGGAACTCTCTTGCTTTTTCCATGTGGGAGGTATTGAAAGTAAGAATTGGCAGAGGCCGAACAGTAAATCTCACAAGCAGAGATCTCACAAGAGTAAATTTACTCACAAGAGTGAATCTAAAAAGAGCTTCAGGAAGGAACAAATAAGTTCAAGCATAAAGGTGGGCAGGTGTAGGGCTTATTTAGGGAAGAAGGGAAGGAAGACTGAAAAAGGCAATGGGGGCTACAACGTAAATGACCTTAATTGACAAGTTAGGCAATCTGTATTAATTTAAGGGCAATGGAGAGCTACTTAAATATGAGATCAGAGCTACACTTTAGGAATTTGAATAAAAGGCAGGGAATGTCTACATGAGTGATGGTAACGGTAAGTAAGCAGTTCCACTGGGAGAGATGGCATAGATCTTACAGAGACAGAATTTAAGGGATTCTATCCATTCACTCTTTGAACAAATATTTATTGAATGTTTATAATATGCTTTGCACTATGAATATAATCTGGACATGTTGAGTTTCACATGTTTGTGGCTCATTCAGGTTTTGTTTATTTTTAGCCATTTCAGGATTCCTATGCTTATTTTTATTGAGCATCAACCCAAACTACTCCCTGATAGCTCAGTTGGTAAAGAATCCACCTGCAATGCAGGAGACCCTAGTTCGATTCCTGGGTCAGGAAGATTCTCTGGCGAAGGGATAGGCTACCTACTCCAGTGTTCTTGGGCTTCCCTTGTGCCTCAGCTGGTAAAGAATCCACCTACAATGCGGGAGACCTGGGTTCGATCCCTGGGCTGGGAAGATACCCTGGAGAAGGGAAAGGCTGCCCACTCCAGTATTCTGGCCTAGAGAATCACTGTATAGTCCATGAGTCACAAAGAGTCAGACATGACTGAACGACTTTCATTTTCACCGGAACTACACTAAGCACTGTTGTCAGCACTGCTGATGCAGTGGCAAAAAGGGAGAAAAAGCCTCTGACCTCACAAAGTTTATATTGCTTTAGGGGGAGACAGACAACAAATATGTAAACAAATAAATGAGATAATTTCAGAATGTGATAATGCAATGAAGCAAATGATATATAACAATGGGAGAAAGACTTGGATCATCAGTGACAACCTGTCTATAAAGAAGGAATATTTGAGCTAAGCAAGACAATGGGGCTGATTTAAGAAAATCTAAGGTGAAAGTTAGAGAAGGAAATGGCAACCCACTCCAGGATTCTTGCCTGGAAAATCCTACGGCCAGAGGAGCCTAGTGGGTTACAGTCCACGGGGTTGCAAGGAATCAGACATGACGGAGCACACATGCACGCACACAAGGCGAAGAAATTACAGGCAGCGAGAATTAATAATAAATGCAAAGCGTATGAGAAAGGTACTTAATAAAGAACAATTAGCTGGGATGTATCATAGAAAAGTGTAAGATGAAGATAGAGAGGAAGGCAGAGACATCAGATAATATAAGTGCCTCTGGGCAAGGAAAGAATTCTGGAATTTGTTCCAACTGCAATGAAATCCACTGAGTGTTATATGCAAGTGAGTGATGTGATTTGCTTTATGCTCTGAGATTTTTTGGGCTGGTGTGTGGAGAATAAATAACAGTGGGGTAAGAGAGAAAGCAGGGAAAACAGAGAGGAGGCAAAGACGAGAGAGAGAGTGATGGCTTGGGGTAGCAATGACAGTGGTGATGACTGGACTTATGATCACCTGGATCAGGGCAAACATGACTTGGATATGAGGGTAAAGCAAAAGAGCAGAACCAAGCGAGATTCACTGGTCTGAAGATAGTACCAGTTACTAAGATGGGGAAGACTGCCCTCCTCACATCAATCACAGCAGTTCTACGTTTATCAATATATTAGGGTTTTGTGTTCAAGATTTTTAACTAAGAATAGTTTAAAAATCACTGCCCTAGTATTAAGTATAGAGCTCAACAAAGTAATCAAGACCAGAGTATACATGTGGGAAACACTGTCATTGAGATGGAAGTTTAAGTTGGGTAGGGTAAAGGTGATCATCCAAGGAGGGGGTGGGGCAGGGAAACTATGTAACATGGCCAGAAATTTACGAAATTTCTACTTTTAGCAGGTAGGATGGAAATGGGAAAAGCAAAAAAAAAAAAAAAAGGAAACAGTGACAAAAGTCACAGAAGAAATCAGGACACAAACAAAAAAGACCTAGTAGAAAAATTTTCAAGGACACAAAAATCATCAGTTGAAAAGAAACAAAAACCAAGGAGAAAGAATTAAGGCAAAAAAGATACCAGTCAACTTGAGGAGGAGAATAGAGATAGGGGACCAAATCCAAATTGAAAGAAATTCTAAGGAACAACTACAGCAAATACAGGTTTTTCCTCCAAGCAATTTCAAAGAATGGGAAGCAGAAAATACAGTTATCTGAGGAATCATCAGGGGAGGTATGTATACACACCTGAGGTCTTAGAAGAAACGATAAGAGACTACGATTTGTAAAAAGAGTGAATATAACTGATGGAACAACATACAAGAAGAAACAAGTTTAGGGTTGTACAGCTGGCAAGACATGGGGATATAAAAATAGAAAGGAGGGGAAAAGAAAGGAACGCTTTATCTAGTTCCTAGAAATTAACAGCAACAACAACAAAGGTAAGGCTGATTTCCAGAGCAATGAAGAGAAGTTTTTTCTATTGCAGAGATTAAGAAATTAGAAGACTGGAATTGACATGTACACAGTATTATATATAAAATAAATAATAAAAACCTAGTGTATAGCACAGGGAACTCTACTCAGTACTCTAATATGGGAAAAGAACCTTTAAAAAAGAGAGGATATATGTACATGTATAACTGAAGTCACTTGGCTCTATACCTGAAACTAACACAACATTGCAAATCAACTGTACTTCAATAGACATTAAAAAAAAACAAAAAACTAAAGTTCATTCAGTTAAGCAACGTGGCCAAATCAAGAGGAAATTTAAAATAAGAATACTAATCTAAAGCTGTCTGACTTCAAAGTCTATGCTCTTTATACTTCACATCACACAGAAGTGTACTTCTGGGTCAGGTATACAAATGTGGAGTGTCTGCAAAATAAAATTATCAATAAAAAATACATTTTGAAATAAACTAGTAATCACCTATTGTAAGAGGCAAAAGTTCCAAACACGAAGTTACGAATTTCTTTCTGCTGTTGACTAGTATGTTCTTGAAGTAAAGTCTCATATTCTTCTTTATGCCCGAAAGTTTAAATGATAAAGATACAAACATTTTTGAATAAGGGGTAACCCCATAAATAACATTAAAGCAAAACAGGGTGAAGAGATAGGAAACTGATAGCAAAACCCTATTTCTTAAGTTTTCTACTCTCAGAAAAACTAGCTGCCAACACATAAGAAACTGCCTGGCAATTCTTATGACTAAGCACATCTGCTCAGGGCCATTTCTCACATAGGATAGTTTCCAAGAGTCACTATGAATCAAAACTAGTGATCGATGAATTCCAGATTCCCATAGCATCTTTATAATAAAAGACACAATATTATTCAAATTGGGACATAAGACATCTGAGAAAAATCTGTTATCTCAGCTAAAATAAAACTATTACTTGGCAGAGGTATACATATACGCAGTCCCCCCTTATCTGCAGGAGATATGTCCCAAGACTCCCAGTGGATGCCTAAAACCGTGGATCCTACTGAAACCGACGTATACCATGTTTTTCTCTATACAACCATAAATCAAAGCTTAAATTGGGCACAATGAGAAATTAATGGCAAAAATTAATAAAAACAATTTTAACAATAATAGAAGTTTTGTGAATGTGGTCTTTCTCTTATTGTTCAAATTTAATTTCTTTTTCATCTTAACTAAACACTTATCACAAATCGTGGCTGTAACTTTTGCAGTTTGGTGCAACAGCAAAATCAGCATGAATTTCTGTTTCCTTCTTCACAATTTCAGGCAGATTTGTTTTTACCATTGGTCTTAGCAACCTCAGCAGAAGCTTTTTTTCTTTTCTTTTTTTTTTTTTTTTTTAAATTTTATTTTATTTTTAAACTTAACATAACTGTATTAGATTTGCCAAATATCAAAATGAATCCGCCACAGGTATACATGTGTTCCCCATCCTGAACCCTCTTCCCTCCTCCCTCCCCATTCCATCCCTCTGGGTCGTCCCAGTGCACCAGCCCCAAGCATCCAGTATCGTGCATTTTTCTTTATTAAACAGAGAATTTTCCCCATTTCATTAAAGGAAGCACTTTAAAGCTTCTCTGGCATATCTGAATTGCCGACATCACTATTCTTGTGCTTTGGGGCATTATTAAGTTAAATAACAGTTATTTAAACACAGGCACTGCAGTAATCCACTAAGTGACAGGATATGGCAGGATACAGTGGACAAAATTATGATCCACAACTGGGCATCACAAAACACGACGGCACAAGTTGTCTTCCTACAGGACTACTAAGCGGACACATGTTACTGCATGGCTGAGGAATATAAATGTCGTTTTCTAAATAATGACAGTCTAAGAAAACAGTTGTGCCCCCAAAGATTGGTGGCAAAATACACAAATAGAAAATCCACATAAATGAGTTTAGCTTTGCCCCTCTGGTGAAATGCAATTTAATGAATTAACTGACTTAACGACTCAAAAAGTTGATTTTTTTTTTTTTTTCCTTTTGAGCATCTTGCCAGATGTCTAGCACTGTCTTAGATGATGGTAAGGTAAAAAGGGCTACACAAAGATCCATACTTTTAAGGAGCTTAAAAACTAGCAAAGCGATTAACATGTAAAGAATTAAGTACATTAAAGTGTCAAATATACTGTGACAGATAAATGTGCAGCTTATGGCTGAGGCACACAGGAAGGCACATTTGGTTGTACCTGGGGAGGAAGAAACCATAAGATGCAGAAAGTGATTTCTAGAAGATATGACACTTCTGAACCTTGAAAGCTGAGAAGACATTTATCAGGAAAAGGCATTTTAGGCACCCTGAACAATTTGAGCACAGGGAGGGATTTATGAAATAGCACAGCCTGTTTGGGTAACTGGGAATAGTTCAGGAAACTGAGATGAAGAGAGACAAGGTATAGAGTTAAGTAGCCAGGGGTCAGGTCACAGAAGACTTCATGTCATGTTAAATAATTTCGATTATATCCCATAGGCATTTTGAAGTCACTGAAGGAGACTGACATGATCAGATTTTATTTCTGAAAGATCATTTTGATGACAGTATGAAAAAGGAAGATGGAGAAGAGGTAAGCCAATCTGGAGGTTACTGCAGAAGCTCAGATGAGATGATGGACTGAGCAAAGGCAATAACAACGTAATGATGCAGAAGTGAAGGATCTGAGAGACACTTAGAAGGTAGAGTTGGGACAGAAAAGAATTTAGGATGCCTCCTAATTTTGTGAAGCAGAAACTGAACGGTGCCATTTATAAATACAAAGAGAAGATTCAAGAGATATTAATAACATGCTAAGTTTATTACCTCTGACTTATCTTGGTAGAGATAACCAGGAGACGTCTGAGCTACAAAAATTTAATAAACTCTTATCTTTAGAGATTATGGAAGCCACAAAAGTGTATATAAGATGAAATAGGTCAAATTTCAACAATTTAGAGGCTTTCACATCATACATAAACTTAATAAACACTGTTTCTACATTGAGAGCACATATGTAGTATGTAAGTCCTCAATAAATAAAAATAGACTGCTAAGTTACAAATTCTTTATATGAAAACAGTTATCTATGCCTGCTAATGAGATCATTCCTTAATGGCTAAAGTTTTTTTTTAAATAAATACTCTGATAATGCCTCTCTAATGAAAAGATACTATGAACCCTTACACAAATGCTTTTGAGTCAATTTTTACACTACATACTTTTACAAAGATAATACTGTTGTTCCCAAAAGACACACAAATGAAGTCCTTTCCTTCAAAGACTTCACAAGGAAGATATAAAATCTGAGCACACATGGCCTGAAAAGTAAGTATTTTCATGACTCAGCTGGATATACATTATAAACAAATATATATGACAAAAAAATCACCTATAGAAAAAAACAGCATAAAATCTCAGTTAAAAGGAATAAATGCTCAGTATATCCACAAGAAAAGAACAGTAAAAAAAATCTGCTGGAATGAATGAGAGAAGTATTCCTGGACAAGGCAAACTTAAACCAGATTTAGAAAATTACAAATTTTCTACAAAACAGAATAAAGATCAAATGCAAAAAGGAAGGAATGGAAAGTTCTTCATGAGAAACAGCAAAATGACTATCGTATCTAACTGGAGGGTTGGGAAAGACCAGGTGAATGAAGGTTCTTTGAAACTAGGCTGACAAGTTTTGTCTGCTATGATGAGTATCACTAGAAACTCTTGAAAAGAAAAATGATAAAAGATTTAATTATAAATTCACATGATTCTCATTTTTTTTTGTATTATTAACATCAAACAACAAATTGAAACTAGTAAATTTTCAGTAAAAGTATACACTTATACAAAGCTAGTGTTTAAAGAGCTTCTAATGTAGTTATTTTTGGCACAGATACACACATACAGGGCATCTCAAAACCTAAATTTTGGTAATATCAATATGCCCATCATTCAGAATCTGTCAAACTTGAAAGCAACATCCTTTTCCCTAAAAGAAGCATCTGCTTATCCTTCTGTTCTTTCAAGCCTGTGGCAGGAAAAGCAAGCATAGTTTTATGTATACAACTCTGAATTGCTTAGTGTTAAGCTATGTAATATTGTCAGTAAATATTATGGCAAAGTTGCTCATGGACAGTTAAACACTTAAGATGTTTTAGGCTTTAGAAAACCAAAACTAGCTTTGTTAATCTGTAATCTCAATTTATAATCTTCAGACTCAGATGCCCAAAAACCAAATAACATAGTTGTCAAAAAACAATATATCCACTCATCATTCTTTAATGATCAACTTTCATTCTTGACTTCCTTACTGCTGTGAATACTGTTCGAGTCAGGTTTAGAAACGCACTAGAGTAGCAATTACAAAATACAAGTTCTAATTTAGCTCCTCTATGAATTTGTTGTGCAACCCCGGAAGACAATTTCTGAGTCTTTGGTTCAGTTTGGTTTCTTCTATAAATTCAGGAAGTTGAGCTAAATGATTATTAAGATACCTTTAGCCATAAAATTTCTTGATTCTTCCAATGTCCTTCCCCAGTATCAAAAGCCCAGTCTTTTTTTAAAGACTCTATATAGAGAATTAAACTAAAAACTCTATATAGAGAAAATGGGCAGAACTTGGTGATACTGGGCTAAAGGGCATTAGAAGAATCATGAAATTTTATGGCTAGAGGTTATCTTAATAATCATTTAGCTCAACTTCCTGAATTTATAGAAGATATCAAACTGAACCATAGTCTCAGAAACTGTCTTGCATTATCATCATATTGGGTTTCCCAATATGGTGGCTCAGATGGTAAAGAATCTGCCTGCAATGCAGGAAACCCGGGTTCAATCCCGGGGTGGGGAAGATCCTTTGGAGAAAGGAATGGCTACCCACTCTAGTACTCTTGCCTGGAGAATTCCATGGACAGTGGAGTCTGGCAGGTTGCAGTCCATGGGGTCGCTAAGACTGAGACACAACTGAGCGACTAACATAACAACAATCATATTATAGTAGGTCTTTATGAACCAATTTTCTTATTCATTTTTCTTCCATAATTTCCACACCCTGATTTATCCTACTGATATCATAAACCTCATATTCTTTTATTCTTCCACTCTTTTCTGAACCTTGAATGCAGAGTTGAGTTAATCACACTATTCTTTCTGTGACTCCATGATCTGCCCATGACTATTAGCTGTGAAAAATCTGCTCTTATTTATTTTTATATTCCTGTTCATTCCCAATCTCTCATTCCCCTTCATTTTGTAGGTTCACATTAAAATATGATACATCCTTGCTGCTGCTGCTGCTAAGTCTCTTCAGTCGTGTCCGACTCTGTGCGACCCCACAGACTGCAGCCCACCAGGCTCCCCCGTCCCTGGGATTCTCCAGGCAAGAATACTGGAGTGGGTTGCCATTTCCTTCTCCAATGCATGAAAGTGAAAAGTGAAAGTGAAGTCGCTCAGTCGTGTTCGACTCTAGTGACCCCATGGACTGCAGTCTACCAGGCTCCTCCATCCATGGGATTTTCCAGGTAAGAGTACTGTAGTGGGGTGCCATTGCCTTCTCTGGATACATCCCTAGATATATACATATACTGGTAAAATATATATTATTATATGCATGTATGTATTTTTGTGCCATAGATCCATATTTTTACTTTCTCAACATAACCTTGTTTTCTAGCTCTACCCTATGATTCTGTTACTACATCTTTACATGTAAATACATGTTTCTAAATGATGGACAGTATTCCACAGGATGCAATTACCATATTTTACTATCCTTTTCCCTATACTATTTCTGGACATGTTTTTATTTTATTCTTTAATAACAGTACATGCATACACACATGCACAATATATGCGTGTGTGTATATATATACACACACATATGTACATATATTACACACATACTTTAAAATTATTTTACATATATGAATATGTCATATATAACTAAAACACACATGTCCATAATCTATGCATTGTTGTTTAAAACATTTGAAATGTATATGAATTGTATCATACTATAATTGTCTTTTACCTTGTTGTTATATTCCACAGTATTAATCTGCATTTTCCTGATTGCTATATTTTTTGAAATGTTTGGAAAAAAAAAAAAAAAAAGAAAGAAATGTTTGTTCATATCCCTTGCCCAATAGTGTATGGATTTTTATTGATGCTTAGGCAATGTGTGCTCAACACTAATGCAGTGTCAGCTGCACGCTTTGCAAATGTCTTCATTTGACTTATATTAATTTTTATAATGCAAGTTTTACATTTTAACATACTCAAACAAATCAATTTTTACCTTTTTGGCTTGCATTTAAATTTTGATTAAGAAGTAGTTCCCCAGCAAAATTTATTAAAGGGAGATTTTTTGTTTTGCTTTGTTCTTCTCTAGCACTTATTGCCTCTTAACATACTAAGATATCGTGTTTATTGTCTGCTTGCTCCTGCTAGATGTAAGTTCCAAAAAGACAGAGGTCTTTAGCTATATTGTACATTGATGTATCCCATGTATAGAGTCTGGTACATAGCTGATGCTTGCTAAATATTTATTGAAAGAATGGATTCAATGTTTTAGAGAGGTGTGTTAGATCAAGTTGTTAATCACATAAGTCACATCTTTTATATGAGTTAAATTTTTATCAGATTTAACTTATATTTAACAGATAAAGATCATATCAGTGTTAAAATCTTTACTAGCATTATGGATTTGCTCTACCACGTCTTGTGTTTCTGTCAGTTTATGCTTTAGTATCTAGTATTTTTATGATAAAACAATTTTATTTTATTATTTTTTTATTATTATTTTTTTTAATTTTATTTTGTTTTTAAACTTTACATAATTGTATTAGTTTTGCCCAATATCAAAATGAATCCGCCACAGGTAACAATTTTAAAAACATGTTTTAAAAAATGTATATAACAAAAGATTCAATCAAATTGGCCTTTCTTCTAAACATCCTAAATTAGATAAGATTCACCTTAATTTCTTTAGCAGTATTAAAATTTTATTTAATCACTATAAATAATAACAATATCTAACACTAACTATATGTATTTACTGTTCTAAAATGGCTCTAAGTGTAATGTCTGATGGATAGGTAGCCTATAAAAAGGCTACTAAATATTCTATTAAATATGAAAAAGGAGTAAAAGTAGAAAGTGAATTTAAGAATTTAACTAATAAATATAGCGTATCCATAGTAGTATACTATACAATGTTATGGTTGATAATATTGATATGATATTCATATTATCTATAAGTTTAAAAAAATAGGCTATTAGTGTGTATACCACGCCCCTTTTTTTTACTAAAATATTTAAATACACAAACCTAAGTTATACATTTAAGAAGTTGATAATCAGATCAGATCAGATCAGTTGCTCAGTCGTGTCCGACTCTTTGCGACCCCATGAATCGCAGCACGCCAGGCCTCCCTGTCCATCACCAACTCCTGGAGTTCACTGAGACTCACGTCCATTGAGTCAGTGATGCCATCCAGCCATCTCATCCTCTGTCGCCCCCTTCTCCTCCTGCCCCCAATCCCTCCCAGCATCAGTCTTTTCCAATGAGTCAAATCTTCGCATAATAATAGTTACCTCTAAATAATGGAATTATGAGATTTTTATTTTCCACTTGAGTTGCATAATAACTTTGGTCTTTGTCTAAGCTTCTAGGATGGGGCATATAAACCCTTAACTTCCCAAGTAAGGGCAATGTCTTTACTTGAGACTACCCCGGAGTTTATGCTAATGAACTGGTTCATGGTAGGCCCCTATAGAGTTTTAGGATGGGAGGAGGTCTACTAGAAAGACCAACCATGTAACTACAGAGCTGGGGCTTTGAGCCATGTTATATAGGCCCGACCTCCTGACCCTCAGGGAGGGAAGGAGATCTGGAGATTAAGTTCAATCAAGTGATCAATGATTCATTCAATTAGTCATAACACTTAAAATTCAGAAACTGATTCACATAGGATTTTGCTCTTTGATGCAGTCATCATAAATTTCACTTAATTGTAATGTAAGCTTGTCTACATTTAATATAAAGCATGCTTAGCCACTCAGTTCTGTCCAACTCTTTGTGACCCTTTGCACTGTAGCCCACCAGGCTCCTGTGTCCACGTGATTCTCCAGGAAAGAATGCTGGAGTGGGTTGCCATGCCCTCCTCCAGGGGATCTTCCTGACCCAGGGATCAAACTGTGTCTCCTGGATTGCAGGCAGATTCTTCACCTGCTGAGCCATCAGGAAAGCCCAATATAAAGCATATGCACATAATAAAATCTCAGTAAAAACTTAGGACACTGAGGCTTAGGTGAGACTCCTGGTTAGTAAACACACTGATGTCCCAGGAGGGCAAAACACACTGATTCTATTGGGAAAGAACACGAAGCTCTGCTTTTGGGATCTTTCTAGATCTCACCGAAAAGTCTCTTCTTTTGGCTGGTTGTGATTTATGTCCTTTGTAATAAAATTTTAATCACCAGTATGGTGCTTTCCTGAGTTCTCTGAGCCATTTTTGAGAACTATCAACCCTGGGGGTTTAGGGGGAACACCAACATATTTGCATTCAATTGATCAGAGAGGTCTGAGTGACCTGGGGACCCCTCAACTTGTGGCTGGTGTCTGAGTTGAGTGTAGTCACACTGGGCACTGTGCTCTTAACCTATGGAGTCTGTATTAACTTCCTGTCAGAATTTTATTGCAATGTGATGTCTTCATACTATCCAAAGTGCTTTTATAATGGACTTACATTACTTTTATAATTTAAAAAACTTTCATTTTGCAAAAATAAGAGGAAGATGATCTTGCAATTAAATAAATCATTACTATTTTAAATTGCAAAATCATTAACACTGAAAGAAATAAGAATTAAATAAAAGCCCAGAAGTAAAAGTGTCTAGGGAGAAAGAAAGTAAATTTACTAAATTAAATTTTAAAAGTTCATGAAGTTAATAAAATAAAAATATAAAGAGTGGTATATAAAACTTTGTAAAGTAGGTCTTTAAAAAACCCAATTAATGTATTTGCAGGTGGTAGGAAAATACAAAATAAATAGCAAGGTTCATTTAACAAAGAGTAACAATGTATTTTTTATAAAATATAAATATACAATTTAAAGATATTTCTATATGACAGCATCACAGTACAGAACCTTATATGACTGTACTTCTGAATTTTAAGTATTATGACTAAGGGGAATGAAAAGTGAAAAAAGGTTTATTTTTGGTCATTTGGAGTTAATCCTCTGAAGTCTATTAATGCAACGACTATTGAACCACTGGGTCATAATGTATGTATGGTATTAAGCTGAGTGATTTTTAAAAACCCCTTACTATCTGCCTTCTCCTCCCCTCCCCGGTCTCACTTCCCTACTTCTCTACTGCTGTTCACTGGTATTACCTCTAAATAACGTACATGCTTTGAAACTCTTCGGGTCTGCTTATGAGGGAATTCAAAGAAAAATATGTGTAGAAACAAATTTTTAAGAGGACTGATTTTTTTCTCTAGGCACTGCATTTGCCATCATGGGACATCCTTTCACATATATGTATTATTGTTGCCTCCTGACTGACAGTCTTGATTTCAGTCTCTTCAGACTCAAAAGGCCATGCACGTGAGAAGTAACTGACAGAAGTTTAAAAGGGAGGGGGAAAAAAACCCACTCATGGAAAGAACTATGACATCATCACTTCCACTGAAGAAAAGTAATTATTATAACAAAAATTATTTTTGACAATACCTAAGTTGTTTTCGGAGTTGCTCAATTTCCGCACTTTGTTCAGTTACTGTTTTCAGAAAATGTTGATTAGTCTGCCACAAGAAAAAAAAAATAGAAACATTTAGTGTTAGAACATTTAAAACTCTATGTCAGACTAACTACAGGGTATGTAAGTGAAAAAAATGAACTCACGATAATGATTAGATTTTTTTTAATGATAAAATATAGCCCTAGCCCTATTTCCTTGCCTTCCCTATTTCGGCAGACACCTGCTTTATTTCACACTACTTGTATTTACATTTCTGCACCTTCTGATTTTTTCCTGCCTTCTAAGCCTCCTTTGCTCACCTAAAGAGCAAAGTCTTTCTGTGAAGTCTTTTTCTATGTAGACAGCTACAGGTGGTGTAGAATTCATGTCCCCAGCCTGTAAAGAGCTGGGGACATGAATTCTCTAAGAGCCCAAAAACAATGAATGAAGGAAACTGGCAGGTAAAAATCCCAAATTCCCTTGCCCTATGGTAGAATAACTCTAAGCCTGTTTATAAACTGGCTTCTAGAGTTCATTGTGGGATTAAGTTTCAGTTCAGATCAGATCAGTCGCTCAGTCGTGTCCGACTCTTTGCAACCCCATGAATCGCAGCACGCCAGGCCTCCCTGTCCATCACTAACTCCCGGAGTTCAACCACAGGGTTAATTTGCTTAACTAATAAAAATCCTTTACTGGCTGCCTTGTTCTTCCTTCCTAGTCTTATTTCTCCACTCCCCTACTGGTTTTTCCTGGTATTACTGCCCAAATAAATTATATACGTTGGGACGCTTTCCTCAAGGTCTGCTAATGCTAAAGTAAGATATGAAACAGCTTTCCAAGTGTACAAAAACTCTTTTTCTAAGGGAATTATCTTCCATAAGTGCTGGTTTTACCATGATGATACAAACTCCTTATCATTACCATTAGCTATATGCCTTAAAGGCAACGTCATATAAATTATTATTACCTTCTAACAGATAGTCTTGTTTTCAGTCTCTTCCCATTTTAACAGATCATTCACACTTCTCTCCAACTAAAGTCCCTGAAGCAGTTTTCACTGAGCTTTTTCCATACTCTACCCAATTTCATGGACTTCATATTTTAAATACACTTTTGTAATATCCCTCTACTTGGGATATCCTCATTCTGCCAGCATTCAGCACTGCATACCCCATGTGGTCCACTCACTCTTAAGACAAAACTGTTTCCTTTTTGCATTTTGATAAAACTTTATATATACTTTCATAATGCACACTGCAGCACATTTAAGTACTGTATTTAAAGTTTAATATTCCTTGCTACAACTTGAGCCTATTTTTGAAGACCAGTTCCACTCAGAACTGCCAACATCCTGCACATGATTCAGTACATTCAAAGTACTTGCACCTTTGAGGAATGAATGAATTCCTAATTAAGACATGAAAGAGAGCCTGAGGACTACACCTTTACCTTGGGAAGTAGACAACTACAGTACAGAGTTTAATATTTAATTCACAGGCTACAATTTAAGAGACCATCAAGGCATACAGAGAAAGGATAGAATAATGAGAGGTAGGTAAATTAAAAAGTTAAAACAGAAAAGTGGATGTGACATAGGGCATAAGCTATGCAAGACATATGATTATATAACTGAAAGGCTGACTTGAAAATGAAATGATTTTGTTCTATGTTATTCCAAAAGATAAAAATCATACATCGGTGGGAGGAAATATGGTAAAAAGATTTTAGCTTTCTAATAATTAGCATTCAAAGGAACAGGCTCTTTGGGGGAAATGACAAAATCTCTTACAAGGAAGGGATATTAAAAGCAGTGACTAGAGGATCATCTAAGCTGAAAAGCATTTAATAGAAGGATGCCTATATCATTTGAGGGACTAGATGATCTTTAATGTCAATTCAAATTCTCCTGTGAAGCTATCTCAATGACTCAGCCCAAACGGATTCATGTTTCTGAATTCCTTTATAACGTTTGTAATGTACCATTAATGTTTTACTATAACATATAGTCTTTGAACTGGCATAACTAGTGCTTGTGTTTTTTTACTATATGTGAGCACTTTAAAGGTAGATTATGTAGTGTAATTAGTGGAAGTATACATTAGAATTGTGAATTTTAAGAAGCTAGCGTAGGGAACAATCACACATAACCTGCTAGCAAGCCTAGTAAGAGCTCAACAATTGCATCTGAATATGGCTTTATGATGTTACATATTTGTGATCAAAAATAAAATTATGTAATATATCAATAATATAGAATTTGCAGATTCATAAAGGACCCTGAAAGTCTCCCTTTCAATCACCAATTATTTCCAATGTCATTCCTATTCTACCAGTTAGACAGGGGCTCTGTGAACAGATGCACATTTCTCTTTAACTAGAGAACCCATGACAGTGGAAGGAACTTAGTATGCAATTGACAAATATTTTTGGGTTACTTTATAGAGATGAATAAATCTCAAGAAAAATATGCTTTCAGTAAAGACAATCTGTAGGAAACATAAACTCTTATTGTATCTATAGTAATAATAAATAAATATAAACATATTTTTAGGTATCATTTAGTTCAGGGCATTTTACATTCTGCCTATTACTAAAGTACACTGGTTGTAAAAGATTTTATTTATTATATACTCATCAACTTTCTGTACATATATAGGAATCTATTCGTTTAAAAGTTTATTCATATAATCAGAAAAATTTTTAATGGAAATTATTTGATTTTGACTCAAATTTGCTTCTCAGACCATGCTCTGAATGCTCTTGAGATTTACAAAATCTTTACAATCACATAACATTTACATTTCGTAGAGTCTTCTTTATACCTTAATGTATGATGTATTAAGACAAACTCTTAAAAAATTTCTCTTAGTATTTTTCTTTAACCACAGGATAGTCTTTTCTTTGCTCCTTATAACATAAGTGCTTCATCCAACTTTCATTTCTGTATCTCTATTATTATATCCATAGTTTATTATTCTTAGTTTTGGTCTGTTATTATGAACACCTTACAATTTTTTTCTTTTTGGGGGGGGCGTGGGCTTCCCTGGTGGCTCAGATGGTAAAGAATCTGCCTGAAATGTGGGAGACCTGGGTTCAATCCCTGGGTTGGGAAGATCCCCAGGAGAAGGGAATGGTTACCCACTCCAGTATTCTGACCTGGAGAATTCCATGGGGTTGCAAAGTCAGATGTGACTGAGTGACTTTCACTCATTCACTAGAAATTTTTTATGTCCTGTAAATATTTACATAGTTTTCTATGACTTTCATCAGAATAGGGTTGAATAAAATAAAATATGGGCACTGTGGTATAAAATTCCAAAGGATTATGTTAATAGCACACTTTTAGGAAATACTGAAAGGAAGAATAAGCAATTGAGACATTAGGTTAAATTATTCATGTCATGTAGAAACAAGACTTCTTAATTAAGGAAATCAGTCATTTTATTTTGGAGCCCTTTAGTACTATTTTAAAACTCTAAGAAGCACATTATTAAAAATAAGTGATTAGAAATTTCCAATATTAACATAAATAGGGAGAAATTTAGTAATTTTTACATGGTTAAAGGAGAAATTTTTTAAAGTAGAATAAAATTGATTGGATAAACTTACTTTTAATGGCACAACTCCACTCTTAAACAAAGACATTTTCATTAGGAACTAACAAGGATTAGCAGGGTAACTAAGCAAAATGAAGAAAGGAAAGAGAGGAATTACCTGAGATGTCATAATCCTATTACTCAACAATCAGGTAAAATAAAATTCCAAGAAGTAAGACAAAAAACAACAACAACAAAGAAAAGTGTGTGTGTAGGGGTTAAAGAGCAGAACTGGGAAGGCTAATTCTATTTCTTTTGGGAAAAATTAAAGGGAAATTTAGGTGTAGCAATTCAGGTGATGGGTGGTCAATCAACTAACAAGTGGTTCTCAGTGTCCTACTGGTTTTAAGCATTTGGGCTACTCATTTGTCTAGCAATTCCACCATTCTTAGTTGATACCTAGTTGACTCATTGGAAAAGACTCTGATGCTGGGAGGGATTAGGGGCAGGAGGAGAAGGGGACAACAGAGGATGAGATGGCTGGATGGCATCATTGACTCGATGGACGTGAGTCTGAGTGAACTCCGGGAGTTGGTGATGGACAGGGAGGCCTGGCGTGCTGCAATTCATGGGGTGGCAAAGAGTCGGACACGACTGAGCGACTGAACTGAACTGAACTACCATATTCTAGAAGAAATACTAAGGATAAAGAATGAACCCTACTCTTGAGGCACTCACAGTCTAGATTATTCTCAGCAGATCTTACCAAGAACCCTAAGAGCATTTTCAGATCAGAATATATTCCAGATAGATGTTAGTTTTATATCTCTAGAACCTACTGTAAACTCCCATGTCATGCTACTGAATGCAAAAGAAAAGATAGATAAAAAGAAAAGAGTACTGCCTACCTATTTTAATTTCAAGTTTTTTATCTTGTTGATTTACCTTAGCAAAAATACAACTACTTACAGTGACAATTTCTAATTTATGTAATAAGTGCACTAAATGGATATTTTCACTTACCAATTCTACGTTCTCATTAGTAACATGAAGATGCTTGGTCAGCTGCTGAAAACTTGTCAGCTGATCCTATAGCAGGAAGAAAGGGTACATAAATAACATTGTGTTTAAAACCCATATTTAAAATTAGACTAAAATCAAGTCTAAAATCATTATGCCTAAATCTAGATGACATCACTTGTATTTCTTCCAACAAGTACTATGAGACCAATATCAAAGAAATAAAAATAAACAAATGTTTAATGACTACAAAATTAAATAAGTTGACAATATGGAAACTAACGTGGCTAATTATTTTATGTAAAATCATTATTTCAAGTCTCTTATCCTCATCCATCAGAGGGCAGACAGAATTAAAACCACAATCACAGAAAACTAACCAAACTGATCACATGGATCACAATCTTGTCTAACTTAATGAAACTATGAGCCAGGCCATGTAGGTCACCCAAGATGGACGGATCACGATGGACAGTTCTGACAAAAAGTGGTCCACTGGAGAAGGGAATGGCATACTACTTCAGCATTCTTGCCTTGAGAAAGCCATGAACGGTATGAAAAGGCAGAAAGATATGACACTGAAAGATGAACTCTTTCATGAACCAATGAAAGATGAACCAATAGGCTGCTGAAGAAGACTGGAGAAATAGCTCCAGAAGGAATGAAGAGGCGGAGCCAAAGCAGAAACAACGCCCAGTTGTGGATGTGTCTAGTGGTGAAAGTAAAGTCTAATGCTGTAAAAAACAACATTCCATAGGAACCTGGAGTGTTAGGTCCATGAATCAAGGTAAATTGGAAATGGTCAAACAGGAGATGGCAGAGTGAACACTGACATTTTAGGAAACAGCGAACTAAAATGGATCAGAATGGGCGAATTTAATTCAGATGACCATTGTATCTACTACCGTAGGCAAGAATCCCTTAGAAGAAACAGAGTAGTCCTCATAGTCAAAAGAAGAGCCCAAAATGAAGTACCTGGGTGCAATCTCAAAATAGAATGATCTCTATTTGTTTCCAAGGCAAACCATTCAATATCACAGTAATCCAAGTCTATGCCTCAATCACTAATGCCAAAGAGCTGAAGTTGAATGGTTCTATGAAGAACTACAAGACCTTCTAGAACTAACACCAAAAAAAGATGTCCTTCTCATCACAGGGGACTGGAATGCAAACGTAGGAAGTCATGAGATACCGGGAGTAACAAGCAAGTTTGGCTGTGGAGTACAAAATGAAGCAGGACAAAAGCTAACAGTTTTGCCAAGAAAATACACTGGTCATAGCAAACACCCTCTTCCAACAACACAAGAGATAACTCTACAAATTGACATTACCATATGGTCAATATTGAAATCAGACTGATTACATTCTTTGTGGTCGAAGATGGAGAAGTTAGCAAAAACAAGACCTGGAGCTGACTGTGGCTCAGATCATGAACTCCTTATTGCCAAATTCAGACCTAAATTGAAGAAAGTAGGGAAAACCATGAGGCCATTCAGGTATGATCTAAATCAAATCCTTTATGATTATATAGTGGAAATATAAATAGACTACAAATAGACTCAAGGGATTAGATCTGATAGAGTGCCTGAAGAAATATGGATGGAGGTTTGTGACATTCATTGTACAGGAGGTGGTAATAAAAACTATCTCTAAGAAAAAGAAATGCAAAAGGCAAAATGGCTGTCTAAAGAGGCCTTACAAATAATTGAGAAAAGAAGAAAAGCAAAAAGGCAAAGGAGAAAAGAAAAGATATATCCACTTGAATGCAGAGTTCTAAAAACAGAAAGGAGAGATACAGAATTCCTAACTGAACAATGGAAATAGAGGAAGAGAACAGAATGGGAAAGACTAAAGATCTCTTCAAGAAAATTAGAGATACTAAGGGAACATTTCATACAAAGATGGCACAATAAAGGACAGAAATGGGATGGACCTAACAGAAGCAGAGGATATGAAGAGGTGGTAAGAATACACAGAAGAACATTACAAAAGAGATCTTAATGAACCAGATAACCACGATGCTGTGATCAGTCACCCAGAGCCAGACATCTCTGTGTGCAAAGTCAAGTGGGCATTAGGAAGCATCACTATAAACAAACCTCGTGGAAGTGATGGAATGGCAGCTGAGCTACTGCAAATCCTAAAAGATGATGCTGTCAAAGTGCTGCACTCAATATGCCAACATATTTGGAAAACTCAGCAGTGGCCACAGGACTGGAAAAGGTCAGTTTTCATTCCAATCCCAAAGAACAGCAATGCCAAGGAAAGTTCAAACTACTGCACAATTGCACTCATTTCACATGCTAGCAAAGTAATGTTCAAAATTCTCCAAGCCAGGCTTCAGCATTATGTGAACCAAGACCTTCCAGATGTTCAAGCTAGATTTAGAAAAGGCAGAGGAATCAGAGATCAAATTGGCAATATCCACTGGATCACAGAAAAAGCAAGTGAATTCCAGAAAAACTCTACTTCTGCTTCATTGTCTAAAGACTTTGACTGTATGGATCACAACAAACTGTGGAACATTCTTTAAAGAGATGGAAATACCAGACTACCTTACCTGCCTCCTGCAAAACTAGTATGCAGGTCAAGAAACAGAACAGGACATGGAACAACAGACTGGGTCAAAATTAGGAAAGGAGTACTCTGATTATTTAACTTATATGCAGAGTACATCATGTGACATGTCAGGTTGGATGAAGCAGAAGCTGGAATCAAGATTGCTGGGAGAAATATCAATAACCTCAGATATGCAGATAACACTACTCTTATGGTAGAAAGTGAAGAGCAACTAAAGAGCCTCTTGATGAAGGTGAAAGAGGAGAGTGAAAAAGCTGCCTGACAACGTTCAAAATATGAAGATCATGGCATCTAGTCCCATCACTTCATGGCAAAGAGATGGGGAAACAATGGAAACAGTGAGAGGCTTTATTTTTTGGGGCTCCAAAATCACTGCAGATGGTGACTGCAGCCACGAAATTAAAAGATGCTTTTTCCTTGGAAGAAAAGCTACGACAAACTTAGACAGCATATTAAAAAGCAGAGACATCACTTTGCCAACAAAGGTCTGTCTAGTCAAAGCCATGGTTTTTCCAGTAGTCATGTATGATGTGAGAGTTGGACCACAAAGAAGGCTGAACGCCAAAAAATTAATGCTTTTGAACTGTGGTGTTGGAGAAGACTCTTGAGAGTCCCCTGGACTGCAAGGAGATCAAACCAGTCAATCCTAAACGAAATCAGTTCTGAATATTCATTAGAAGGACTGATGCTGAAGCTCCAATACTTTGGCCACCTGATGCAAAGAGCTGACTCATTAGAAAAGACCCTGATGATGGGAAAGACTGAAGGTAGGAGCAGAAGCGGACGACAGAGGTTGAGATGGCTGGATGATATCACTGACTCAATGGACAGCTTGATTTTGAGCAAGCACGGGGAAATGGTGAAGGACAGGGAAGCCTGGTGTGCTGCTGTCCATGGGGTAATGACTGAGCGGCAGACATGACTAAGTGACTGAACAACATCAAAATTATTTCTAGAAATCAATCCATCAGGAGACAGGTATGATAGAGACACCTTATCCCATATTGAAAAACTGCATTCAAACCTATTTAAAACCTATAATACAAACCATGGCACAGTTATTATTATGCCTTTTCCTCTTTTTATGAGTCTCATGGTTTGACTGCTCCACAAGTTTTAAACCTTTTAATTATCTACTATGACCAAATTAAACATCATATGTGCAGGTGACATAAAGTTGGGAGGAACTGTTAATATGTCAGATGACCGATTTAAAGCTTGATAGCTAGAGCTTCAAATAAAGACAAAGTATTATCTGTAAGGTCTATGCAAACAGCAACAGTAACAACTAACCCCCCCTCCAAAACCCTAACTTCAAAGCTGTACCATAAAAATGATCTTATTCAGGTGGAAAACAAAACCTAATGGCTTAGTTTACTGACTTAAATGAAGAAACGGCCTTCAAAAACATACTTATATTAGAAATGATTTCTAGATCTCAGAGGTAAAAGTATTACAGCTCAGACTACATGTGTGTTATTTTCAAACTAGGGCATGTTTGGAAAAATCATTTTGTAAACTGAAAAGCAACATAAGTATTATTATGACTTCTTTAGGGAAAAATACCTATTTGTGATGATAATAAAACAAATACTCATGAACTGGAATTTGAAAACTCTATAAGAGTTGAAGAGAGACACAGTGATAACTGCCTTATCAAAAATCCACAGGAAAGGAATCAGAATTGGAATTACTCCATAGTTTTAAATATTTGTTGTTGTTTAGATGCTAAGTCGTGTCTGACTCCTTTGTGATCCCATGGAAGGCAGCCCACCAAGCTACTCTGTCCATGGGATTTCCCAGGCAAGAATACTTGAGTGGGTTGCCATTTCCTTACCCAGGGGATCTTCCCACCCAGGGATTGAACCCATGCCTCTTGTGTCTCTTGCATTGGCAGGAGGATTCGTTACCACTGAGCCACCAGGGAACCCTATAGACACATTCAAATCCTGAATTACAACAAAGCACTCAGTAATTACAAATCATTTGCAAATAATAAGACTGTAAGATATTATGTTAGGTATTCAGTCAGATCAGCTCAGTAGCTCAGTCGTGTCTGACTCTTTGCAACCCCATGAATCAGAGCATGCCAGGCCTCCCTGTCCATCACCAACTCCCGGAGTTCACTCAGACTCATGTCCATAGTGTTGGTGATGCCATCCAGCCATCTCATCCTCTGTCATCCACTTCTCCTCCTGCCCCCAATCCCTCCCAGCATAAGAGTCTTTTCCAATGAGTCAGCTCTTTGTATCAGGTGGCCAAAGTATTGGAGTTTCAGCTTTAGCATCAGTCCTTCCAATGAACACCCAGGACTGATCTCCTTTAGAATGGACTGGTTGATCTCCTTGCAGTCCAAGGGACACTCAAGAGTCTTCTCCAACACCACAGTTCAAAAGCATCAATTTTTCAGTGCTCAGCTTTCTTTATAGTCCAACTTGCACATCCATACATGACCACAGGAAAAACCATAGCCTTGACTAGACGAACCTTTGTTGGCAAAGAAATGCCTCTGCTTTTCAATATGCTATCTAGGTTGGTCATAACTTTCCTTCCAAGGCATAAGCATCTTTTAATTTCATGGCTGCAGTCACCATCTGCAGTGATTTTGGAGCCCAAAAAAATAAAGTCTGACACTGTTTCCACTGTTTCCCCATCTATTTCCCATGAAGTGATGGGACAAGATGCCATGATCTTCATTTTCTGAATGTTGAGCTTTAAGCCAACTTTTTCACTCTCCACTTTCACTTTCATCAAAAGGCTCTTTAGTTCTTCACTTTCTGCCATTAGGGTGGTGTCATCTGCATATCTGAGGTTATTGATATTTCTCCCGGCAATCTTGATTCCAGCTTGTGCTTCTTCCAGCCCAGCATTTCTCATGATGTACTCTGCATAGAAGTTAAATAAGCAGGGTGACAATATACAGCCTTGACGTATTCCTTTTCCTATTTGGAACCAGTCTGTTGTTCCATGTCCAGTTCTAACTATTGTTTCCTGACCTGCATATAGGTTTCTCAAGAAGCAGATCAGGTGGTCTGGTATTCCCATCTCTTTCAGAATTTTCCACAGTTGATTGTGATCCACACAGTCAAAGGCTTTGGCATAGTCAATAAAGCAGAAATAGATGCTTTTCTGGAACTCTCTTGCTTTTTCCATGATCCAGTGGATGTTGGCAATTCGATCTCTGGTTCCTCTGCCTTTTCTAAAACCAGCTTGAACATCTGGAAGTTCATGGTTCACGTACTGCTAAAGCCTGGCTTGGAGAATTTTGAGCATTACTTTACTAGCGTGTGAGATGAGTGCAATTGTGCGGTAGTTTGAGCATTCTTTGGCATCGCCCTTCTTTGGGATTGGAATGAAAACTGACCTTTTCCAGTCCTGTGGCCACTGCTGAGTTTTCCAAATTTGCTGGCACATTGAATGCTGCATTTTCACAGTATCATCTTTCAGGATTTGAAATAGCTCAACTGGAATTCCATCACCTCCACTAGCTTTGTTAAGTATTATATATTATGTATAACATAAACTGCAGTATTACATATATGTATGGGGCTTCCCAGGTGGTGCTAGTGGTAAAGAACTCGCCTGCCAAGCAAGGAGAGGCACGAGATATGGGTTCAATCCCTGGATCTGGAAGATCGCCTAAAGGAGGGCATGGCAACCCACTCCAGTGTTCTTGCTTGGAGAATCCCATGAACACAGGAGCCTGGCAGGCTACAGTCCATAGGATCAGAAATAGTCAGACACAACTGAAGCAACTTGGCACGCACACACGCACGCATACGTATGTATAAATTACTATGAATTTCTCTGGAGAAAGTATGGTCCAATACTGTGGTGAGAGAAGTCAACCTCCTTCCTAACCAACACATATACCAATAACATAGTCTTGATAAGAAGGAGAATTGCTTTGTTCACTATATGAGAATACGGTCAGAAGAATCTTTATTCTACCAGTTGCTTCGATATTTGGCTTATTATTGTTCCTCTTAAACACATTTTCAGGGACTTTATAATTCAGCACAACAACTAAACAGAATGAAATATGAGACAACAATGCAGCATCTCATACACTCCAAGAGTATAGGCAGTCCATGTCCTATAGTCTTGAAATGCATGACTTTCACTTACTATAGTATGGTTCAATTATATTAGTCCTGTATAACATGATTCAAATTTCATACACCAATAGATTAACTGTATAATACTATATATAACACTGATTATATATTACTCAGTATAGTAATTATTATTACATAAAACACAGACTTTACTGCTAACTCTTCAGTCTACAACTGACTATGTGATAACAGAACATCATGATCAGTGTCTAATTACTTTCGAAGTCTGTGTCTTGTCTCAGAGCTTCTGTTATTCAGTTCATGCACAGATAGCAAAGTGTGCAGTTGTGCTGTCTCCTTTTCTTTCAGTGATAATATACTCATGTGACATTTTTTAAAAAACTGATAACTGAAAGAAGGAATTAGCCAATGAAGACAAAACTGCTGCAAAGAAACAGAAAGTGGTAACTCTGGATAATGTTGTAAATGAAGTTACAGGAGAAAATATCTGAAAGTGAGAACATGGACACTGCCACTAGTCAGGAGAGTACAGACACACTGGCAAGGGTAACTTAGTGAAAGTGAACCCAACATGAGTGAAGAAAGAAGTTCTGATGAAAATGATGAAGATGTCCCAGAAGGGGGACTAGCAAAAAATTCACATCGCAGGAATACTAAGGTTATTTCATACATTGAAAGTTCAAAGGATAAAATGTTGGAAGCTGATCTGAACTTAAAAAGGAATATTCTAAGTTCACCAAAGCATAAAAAAGATACCTGCTCTGTGTCATAAAGTTTTCAATATACCTAGCAGAAAAGAATCAATGGAAAGATAAGGGAGGTAGATTTTGCAATGGAATGGATGGTCTTGTGAGATAGTGAGTGTGTGTTAACAGAGATATAAAACAAAAGTTAGATGCCCACTTTAAAAGAATATAAAATGATTCTTGCTTTGGACATAAAGAAATCCTTAATAACCATTAAGATTCCTTCCTCTTTTAAAATCCTATTCTGATGAATTTATATTAGAGGCACTTGACATCTATTTCAGTAAAAGGTCACATTTAAGGTTGTTAACATTTTTGTTTTACACAGTGTTGTCATATTCGAGTAGCTTTCTTCACTGTCCATAAACTAATGAACAGTTTTGGTCTTTTTTTTAATCAGGTAAAAAAATCAGGAGTATAAAAGTTTTAGAGATTCATTTATACATAAAATCTTATGGCCACTTTTTAGCCCTAAAGACAGCTTTCAGGGCTAATAACATTATAAAACCCAATGTACACTAGGCACTATTTTAATCATTTAATGTGTTCAAAAGATTTCTAACCATCAAAGATCTATTTATTGCCAACATAAATATTACACTAGAGACTAGGGCATTCTTCGCCAAAACTGAATTTCTCCAGAATGCAACTTGTTGATACACAAGAAAACCATGAAATCCAAAATTACCTTTTGCTTTTGACTTTCAAGAACATGAATCTGGGCCTCAGTCATATGTTCTTGGTAAAGTTTCCGTAGCTTGTACAACTCCTGAGAAACAGTCTGCCAGAGTTCTACAGCCTGAGCTTTTTCCTATAAAAGAAAAACATTAGCGAAATCATTATTAGTAGGCTACCGCACAGGATAAATGAATCACATTCTTTTACACAATGACTTCTTATATATAAAGTCACAAAATAAAAATAGAATTTATACAAGATGGTATGGTTGCAATATTTTTGATGATATAAAGTTGTATTAATAATTAGAGAGTAAAACTAAACATTAAAATTCTTTAGTTTGAAATTTTCTTTTTATTCAGATTTAATAGCAAAATGAAAACCCTTCAACCAGAGAGAGAGATTTAAACCACTTTCCCTGTTCCACAAAAAAGTGTAGTGTAAGCCATAAAAATTCTACAAGTGTAAGCCAAGAAAACTTTCCTTGGTAAAGCACAAGTGGTTTTTTCTGATTGCAAAAGTAATGTTTATCCTAAAAAATTATGAAAATACAGAAAAATGCAAAAGAAAAAATTACCTGATTTTTAAAAACCATGTGATAATAAATACTGCTAACATCTGGACACATTCAACTTGATAAATGTTGGATGTATTCTTGTTTATAAATGTGATCTGAGGGGAGAGTTTTGTATTTTTTTCTTAAGGAAAAAAAAAAACTGGAACTGATACAGTATGCTGATTGTATTATACTATTTTCATCTAGTATTTTATAATAAGAATTTTATCAGGCCATTATTCTTTCAACAAGTAATTCTCAAAAGTGATACAGAGATCCTTGAAGACAAAATTACGTTCATAATAAAAGGAAGGCATTAATTCTCTTTTTTACTCTCATCTGCATGAGTTTACAGTGTTTACCAAAGTTTATATGATGTAACCTGTGATATGGTCATTGCTCTAATGGCTACTGAAATGCATTCTTACGTTCCTATTTGTTCTAAAATGTCCTAGCTTTGCATTATCGCCTCCTTTGCCAAAGATAAGGTGCCCGTAGGTGCATAGATTTATCTCTGGGCTTTCTATCTTATTCCATTGGTCTATATTTCTGTTTTGTGTCAGTACCATACTGTCTCAATGACTACAGCTTTGTATTATAGCATGAAATTAGGAAGAATGATTCCTCTAGCTCCATTCTTTTTTCTCAAGATGGCTTTGGCTATTCAGGGTCTCTTATGAATTGTGAAATTTTTAGTTCTAGTTCTGTGAAAAATGCCATTGGTAAACTGATAAGGATTGCACTGAGTCTGTAGACTGCTTTTGATAGTATATTGATTTTGATACCATTGATTCTTCCAACCCAGGAACAAGAAATTCCTCTCCATCTGTTTATGCCCTCTTTCTTTCATCAAAGGAGGCAAGAACATACAACGGAGAAAAGACAGTCTCTTCAATAAGTGGTGCTGCAATACTGAACAGCTACATTTAAAAGAATGAAATTAGAACACTTTCTGACACCGTACACGAAGATAAACTCAAAATGGATTAAAGACTTAAATGTAATGGCTCAGATGGTAAAGCATCTGCCTACAATGTGGGAGACCTGGGTTCAATCCCTGGGTTGGGAAGATCTTCAGGAGATGGAAACGGCAACCCACTCCAGTATTCTTGCCTGAAAAATATGGACGGAGGACCCTGGTAGGCTACAGTCTATGGGGTCGCAAAAAGTTGGACATGACTGAGCAACTTAACTCACTCACTGTAAGACCAGAAACTATAAAACTCTTAGAGGAAAACAGAGGCAAAACACTCTATGACATAAATCACAGCAAGATCCTCTATGACCCACCTTCTCCAGTAATGAAAATAAAAACAAACAAGTATGATATAATTAAACTTAAAAGCTTTTGCACAACAAAGGAAACTATAAACAAGGTGAAAAGACAACCCACATAATGGGAGAATAGCAAATGAAACAACTGACAGACGATTAATTTCCAAAATATACAAGCAGCTCATGCAACTCAGTAACAGAAAAACATACAACCCAATTAAAAAGTGGAAAGTGGCAGAAGACCTAAACAGACATTTCTTCAAAGAAGACATACAGATGGCTAATAAACATATGAAAAATAGCTCAATATTGTACTTTATAAGAGAAATCCAAATCAAAACTACATGGGATATCACCTCACACTGATCAGAATGGCCATCATGAAAAAAATTGACAAATAATAAATGCTTGAGAGAGTGTATAGAAAGGGAACTCCTTTTGCATGATTGGTGGAATGTAAATTGATACAGATATTATGGAGAAGAGTATGGAGATTCCTTAAGAAAACAAGGAATAAAACTATCATATGATCTAACCGTTCCACTACTGGGAACATACCCTGGTAAAACCATAATTGAAAAGGACAGAGGTAACCTAGTGCTCAATGCAGCACTATTTGCAATAGCTGGGACATGGAAGCAACCTAGATGTCCATCAACAGATGAATGGATAAAGAAGTTTCTACATATATACAATTGAATACTACTCAGTCATAAAAAGGAAGACATTTCAGTCAATTCTAATGAAGTAGATGAATGAAGAACCTATTATATACAATGAAATAAGTCAGAAAGAGAAAAACAAATACTGTATATTAGCAAATATCAGTTCAGTTCAGTTGCTCAGTCTTGTCCGACTCTTGGCGACCCCATGAATCGCAGCACGCCAGGCCTCCCTGTCCATCACCAACTCCCGGAGTTCACTCAGACTCACGTCCATCAAGTCAGTGATGCCATCCAGCCATCTCATCCTCTGTCGTCCCCTTCCCCCCCTGCCCCCAATTCCTCCCAGCACCAGAGTCTTTTCCAATGAGTCAACTCTTTGCATGAGGTGGCCAAAGTACTGGAGTTTCAGCTTTAGCATCATTCCTTCCAAAGAAATCCCAGGGCTGATCTCCTTCAGAATGGACTGGTGGATCTCCTTGCAGTCCAAGGGACTCTCAAGAGTCTTCTCCAACACCACAGTTCAAAAGCATCAATTCTTCGGCACTCAGCCTTCTTCACAGTCCAACTCTCACATCCATACATGACCACAGGAAAAACCATAGCCTTGACTAGACGGACCTTTGTTGGCAAAGTAATGTCTCTGCTTTTCAATATACTACCTAGGTTGGTCATAACTTTCCTTCCAAGGAGTAAGCGTCTTTTAACTTCATGGCTGCAGTCACCATCTGTAGTGATTTGGAGCCCAAAAAAATAAAGTCTGACACTGTTTCCACTGTTTCCCCATCTATTTCCCATGAAGTGATGGGACAAGATGCCATGATCTTCGTTTTCTGAGTGTTGAGCTTTAAGCCAACTTTTTCACTCTCCACTTTCACCTTCATCAAGAGGATTTTTAGTTCCTCTTCACTTTCTGCCATAAGGGTGGTGTCATCTGCATATCTGAGGTTATTGATATTTCTCTCGGCAATATTGATTCCAGCTTGTGTTTCTTGCAGTCCAGCGTTTCTCATGATGTACTCTGCATATAAGTTAAATAAGCAGGGTGACAATATACAGCTTTGACGTACTCCTTTTCCTATTTGGAACCAGTCTGTTGTTCCATGTCCAGTTCTAACTGTTGCTTCCTGACCTGCATACAAATTTCTCAAGGGGCAGATCAGGTGGTCTGGTATTCCCATCTCTTTCAGAATTTTCCACAGTTGATTGTGATCCACACAGTCAAAGGCTTTGGCATAGTCAATAAAGCAGAAATAGATGTTTTTCTGGAACTCTCTTGCTTTTTCCATGATCCAGCAGATGTTTGCAATTTGATCTTTGGTTCCTCTGCCTTTTCTAAAACCAGCTTGAACATCAGGAAGTCACGGTTCACATATTGCTGAAGTCTGGCTTGGAGAATTTTGAGCACTACTTTACTAGCATGTGAGATGAGTGCAATTGTGTGGTAGTTTGAGCATTCTTTGGCATTGTCTTTCTTTGGGATTGGAATGAAAACTGACCTTTTCCAGTCCTGTGGCCACTGCTGAGTTTTCTAAATGTGCTGGCATATTGAATGCAGCACTTTCACAGCATCATCTTTCAGGATTTGAAATAGCTCAACTGGAATTCCATCACCTCCACTAGCTTTGTTCGTAGTGATGCTTTCTAAGGCCCACTTGACTTCACATTCCAGGATGTCTGGCTCTAGGTCAGTGATCACACCATCGTGATTATCTGGGTCGTGAAGATCTTTTTTGTACAGTTCTTCTGTGTATTCTTGCCACCTCTTCTGAATATCTTCTGCTTCTGTTAGGTCCCTACCATTTCTGTCTTTTATCGAGCCCATATTTGCATGAAATGTTCCCTTGGTATCTCTGATTTTCTTGAAGAGATCTCTAGTCTTTCCCATTCTGTTGTTTTCCTCTATTTCTTTGCATTGATCGCTGAAAAAGGCTTTCTTATCTCTTCTCGCTATTCTTTGGAACTCTGCATTCAGATGCTTATATCTTTCCTTTTCTCCTTTGCTTTTCACTTCTCTTCTTTTCACAGCTATTTGTAAGGCCTCCCCAGACAGCCATTTTGCTTTTTTGCATTTCTTTTCCATGGGGATGGTCTTGATCCCTGTCTCCTGTACAATGTCATGAACCTCAGTCCATAGTTCATCAGGCACTCTATCTATCAGATCTAGGCCCTTAAATCTATTTCTCACTTCCACTGTATAATCATAAGGGATTTGATTTAGGTCACACCTGAATGGTCTAGTGGTTTTCCCTACTTTCTTCAATTTAGGGAAGCAAAAGGCAAAGGAGAAAAGGAAAGATATACCCATTTGAATGCAGAGTTCCAAAGAATAGCAAGGAGAGAGAAGAAAGCCTTTCTAATTGAGCAATGCAAAGAAACAGAGGAAAACAATAGAAAGGGAACGACTAGAGATCTTTCCAAGAAAATTAGAGATACCAAGGGAATATTTCAAGCAAAGATGTGCACAATAAAGGACAGAAATGGTAAGGACCTAACAGAAGCAGAAGATATTAAGAAGTGGCGGCAAGAATTCACAGAAGAACGTTACAAAAAAAGATCTAAATGACCCAGATAACCACAATGGTGTGACCACTCACCTAGAGCCAGACATCTTAGAGTACAAAGTCAAGTGGCCTTAGGAAGCATCAATACAAACAAAGCTAGTAGAAGTGATGGAATTACAGCCGAGCTATCGCAAATCCTAGATGATGATGCTATGAAAGTGGGGCACTCAATAGGCAAGCAAATTTGGAAAGCTCAGCAGTGGCCACAGGACTGGAAAAGGTCAGTTTTCATTCCAATCCCAAAGAAAGGCAATGCCAAAGAAAGTTCAAACTACTGCACAATTGCACTCGTTTCACACGCTAGCAAGGTAATGCTCAAAATCCTTCAAGGTAGATTTCAACAGTACGTGAACTGAGGACTTCCAGATATAACAGCTGGATTTAGAAAAGGCAGAGGAGGCAAAGATAAAATTGCCAGCATCTGCTGTATCACAGAAAATCAAGAGAATTCAAAAAAAACATCTACTTCTGTTTCACTGACCACACTAAACCCTTTGATTGTGTGGATCATAACCAACTGTGGAAAATTCTTAAAGACTGGGATACCAGACCACCTTACCTGTCTCTTGAGAAACCTATATGCAGGTCAAGAAGCAACAGTTAGAACCAGACATGGAAGAACAGACTGATTTCAAACTGGGAAAGGAGTATGTAAAGGATGTATAGTGTCACCCTGCTTATTTAACTTATATGCAGAGTATATCATGAGAAATGCCAGGCTAGATGAAGGACAAGCTGGAATCAAGATTGCAAGGAGAAATATCAGCAACCTCAGATACGCAGATGATACCATTCTAATTGCAGAGAGAGAAGAGGAATTAAAGAGACTCCTGATGAGGGTGAAAGAGGAGAGTGAAAAAGCTGGCTGAAAATTCAACATTCAAAAAACTAAGACCATGGCATCTGGTCCCATAACTTCAAGGCAAACAGAGGGGGAAAAGTGGAAACAGTGACAGATTTTCTTTTCTTGGGCTCCAAAATCACGGAGAAAGGGTGAATGCAGCCGCGAAATTAAAAGATGTTTGCTCCTTGAAAGAAAAGCTAAGACAAACCTAGACAGCATATTAAAAGCAGAGACATCAGGATGCCGACAAAGATTCAAAGCTGTGGTTTTTCCAGTACACATGTATGGATGTGAGAGTTGGATCAAAAACCAGGCTGAGTGCCAAAGAACCAATACTTTCCATCTGGTGTTGGAGAAGACTCTTGAGAGTCCCCTGGACTGCAAGGAGATCAAACCACTCAATACTAAAGGAAATCAGTCCTGAATATTCATTGGAAGGACTGATGCTGAAGCTGAAACTCCAACACTTTGGCCACCTGATCCAAAGAACTGACTCACTGGAAAAGACCCTGATGCTGAAAAAGATTGAAGGTGGGAGGAAAAGGGGTTGAGACAGAGGATGAGATGGTTGGATAGCATCACCAACTCAAAACGACATGAGTTTGAGCAAACCGGGAGTTGGTGATGGACAGGGAGGCCTGGCGTGCTACGGTCCATGGAGTCGCAAACAGTCGAGCACAACTGAGCAACTGAACTAAACTGAACTGAACTGGGAGATGGTGAAGGACAGGGAAGCCTGGCATGCTGCACAAAGAATTGGACATGACTGAGGGGTCACAAAGAATTGGACATGACTGAGAGACTGAACAGTAACAACACAGAATATAGAAAAATGGTATTGATGAACCTACCTGCAGGCAGCAATGGAAACACAGACATAGAGGAAAGACTTGTGGACATGGGGCTGGGGGGAAGGAGAAGGTGGGATGAATGGAGAGAATAGCATGGAAACATATAAACTACCATATTTAAAACAGAAAGCCAGTAGGAATTTGCTGTGAGACTCAAGGAGCTCAAACCCGTTCTCTGTGACATCCTAGAGGGGTAGGATGGGATGGGAGGTGAGAGGGATGTTTAAGAGGGAGGGAACATAGGTATGCCTACAGCTGATTCATGTTGAAGTATAGCAGAAAATAACAACACAATATTGTAAAGCAATTATCCTTCAATTAAAAATATCTTAGGGACATTGCAGGTGGATTCTTTACCATCTGAAGAACCAGGATAGTCCTCCACAAAGCAGAGCAAAAACTTTATTCATTCATTGAGGAATTGGGCTTTCCCAGTTCCTCGTTCTTTAAAGACCCCTTCTGCCTGGAGGAGGAAAGCAGAAAATTTTTTAGCAGTATGAGTGTTATTTCTGGCCTGCTGGATTTAAATGCCAAACTAAGCAGCGTTTTCTGAGTGTGGGTCTCTACAGTCCCCTCCAAGGAAGGCGCCCAGGGAAATCAGTTTTGAGGGACAGTCTGGGAATACCATCCAGCCTCTCCCATCTCCACTCTACTGGGCTCAGCATGAATTAGAAGGATGGGTACCACCTCTCGATTTCAGATGCTGTTCTCTGATAGGTCAGATATGAGATCCAGAGCAGAGTTGGGGTCTGTGGATGAAAAATCCCTAAGAGGAAACATAATGGCATTCTGGCTACACCAATTTGACAAGGCTCATTGAAGAGATCAAGCCCTGAGCCTTTGGGTGGGAGCACTGATTCCAAAACCCTAGACTACCAGAGAACTAACCCTAGGGAGTATGAAAGAGTGAGAACTCACACAAAGGAAATCAGCTGAATACAAGACCCGGCATCACCCAACCATCAGTGGCACCCTCCAGTAGTACAGGACACCTCATCTAAACAACAAACAAAAAAAACCCCACAAACCCAATCATCAGAGACAGAATTATCACCTCACTCAGCCTTGCCCATCAGAGGAAAAACAAAGAAACAAAAACTCAGCACAAATCACACCCTATATGAAGCTTACACAAACCTTAGGAGGGCAGAAACCAAAAGGGAGAAAGAATTCAACCTTGAAGCCTGGGAAAAGACCTCAAACACAGTAAGTTAAAAAAAAAATAATAATAAAGAAAAGGCAGAAAAATACTACACAAGTGAAGGGACAAACTAAAAACACAGAAGTCCAAATAAATGAAGAGGAAATGGGCAAACTACCTGAAAAAGAATTCAGAATGATGATAGTAAAAATGATCAAAAACGTTGAAAACAAAATGGAGAAAATGTGACAATCAATTAACAAAGACACAGAATTATAAACATACAAACAACACAATTACTGAAATTAAAAACACTCTAGAAGGAATTCAAAGCAGAATATCTGAAGCAGAGGAACCAATCAGTGACCTGGAAGATAAAATAATGGAAATAACTTCTGAAGAGCAGAATAAAGTAAAAAGAATGAAAAGAATTGAGGATAGTCTCAGAGACTTCTGGGACAATATCAAATGCACCAACATTTCCAACATTTGAATTATAGGGGTCCCAGAAGAAGAGAAAAAGAAAGGGTATGAGAAAAATTTTGAAGAGATTATAGTTGAAAATTTCCCCAACATGGAAAAGGAAATAGTCAATCAAGTCCAAGAGGCATAAAGAATCCCGTACAGGACAAATCCAAGGAGAAACACGCCAAGACACATACTAATCAAACTAACTAAGACTAAGCAGAAACAAAGAATATTAAAAGCAGCAAGGGAGAAGCAACAAGTAACATACAAGGGAAACCCCATATGTTTAAGAGCTGATCTTTCAGCAGAAACTCTGCAGGCCAAAAGGGAATGGCAGGATATTATTTAAAGTACTGAAAGGGAAAAATCTACAACTAAGATTACTGTACCTGGCAAGGATCTCATTCAAAATTGATGAAGAAATAAAAATCTATTCTGACGGGCAAAAGTTAAGAGAATTCAGTACCATCAAACCAGTTTTACAACAAATGTTTAAAGGGACTTTTATAGATAATAAATACAAAAGAAAAAGGATCTACAGAATCAACCCCAAACAATTAAAAAAAGGACAATAGGAACACATATATCAATGATTACTTTAAATGTAAATGGATTAACTGCTCCAACCAAAAGACACAGACTGGCTGAATGGATTAAAAAACAAGACCCATAAATATGCTGTCTACAAGAAATCCACTTTAGACCTAAAGATACATACAGACTGAAAGTGAGAAGATGGAAAAATATAGTCCATTCAAACGGGAAGCTAAAGAAAGCTGGAGTAGCAATCCTCATATCAGACAAATAGACCTTAAAATAAAGAATATTACAAGAGATAAGGAAGGACAGTACATAATGATCAAGGGATCAATCCAAGAGGAAGACATAACAATTGTAAATATCTATGCACCCAACATAAGAGCACCTCAATACATAAGACAAACACTAACAGACATAAAAGGAGAAACTGATGATAACACAATAATAGTAGGAGACTTTAACACACCACTCACACCAAGAGAAAATTAATAAGGAAATACAAGTCTTAAATGATACATTAGATGAGATGGATCTCAATGGTATCTTCAGGACATTCCATCCAAATGCAGAAGAATATACCTTCTTCCCAAGTGCACATGGAACATTCTCCAGGATAGACCACATCTTGGGTCACAAATCAAACCTCAGTAAATTTAAGAAAATTGAAATCATATAGAGCATCTTCTCTGACCACAATGCTATGAAACTAGATATCAATTACAAAAAAGAAACACTGAAAAACTCAAACATATGGAGATTAAACAACACATTTCTAAATAACCAACCAGTTACAGAAGAAATCAAAAGGGAAATTGAAAAATTTCTAGAAACAAATGACAATGAAAACACGACAACTCAAAACCTATGGGATGCAGTAAAAGCAGTTCTAAGCGGGAAGTTTATAGCAAGACAATCCTACCTCAAGAAACAAGAAAAACATCGAATAGACAAACTAATTTTACACCTAAAACAACTGGAAAAAGAAGAACAAAAAAAACCCTCAAAATTAGGACAGAAATCATAAAGATCTGAGCAGAAATAATTGAAAAAGAAACAAAAGAACAATAGTAAAGATTAATAAAACTAAAAGCTGGTTCTTTGAGAAGATAAATAAAATTGATAAACCTTTAGCCAGGCTCATCAAGGAAAAAAGAGAGAAGAATCAAATCAACAAAATTAGAAATGAAAAAGGATAGGTTACAACAGACAATGCAGAAATACTAAGGATTATAAGAGACTATTATGAACAACTATATGGTGATAAAATGGATAACCTGGAAGAAATGGACAGGTTCCTAGGTAAGTTCAAACTTCCAAGACTGAAGCAGGAAGAAACAGGAATTATGAAGAACCCAATTACAAGCACTGAAATTGAAACTGTGAACAAAATATCCTAAAAAAGAAAAGCCCAGGACCAGATAGCTTCACAGGAGAATTCTATCAAACATTTAGAGAGAAGAGCTAATGCCTATCCTTCTAAACTCTTTCAAAAAATTGCAGAGGAAGGAACACTTCCAAACTCATTCCACGAGGCCACCACCACCCTGATACTAAAACCAGAGAAAGACAACACACAAAAAAAGAAAACTACAGGCCAGTATAACTGATTGACATAGATGAAAAAATCCTCAACAAAATTTTAGCAAAGAGAATTCAGCAACACATCAAAAAGCTCATATACCATGATCAAGTTAGGTTTATTCCAGGGATGCGAGGATTCTTTAATATATGCAAGTCAATCAATGTGATACACCATATTAACAAATTGAAAGATAAAAACCATATGGTCATATTAATAGATGTAGAAAAAGCCTTTGAAAAAATTCAGCACCATTTATGATTGAAATTCTTCAAAAAACGGGCTTAGAAGGAAACTATCTCAACACAGTAAAGGCCATATATGATAAGCCTACACCAAACATTATTCTCAATGGTGAAAAATGAAAGCATTCCCCTTAAGATCAGGAACAAGACAAGGGTGTCCACTTTCATCACTATTATTCAACATAGCTCTGGAGTCCTAGCTTCAGCCATCAGAGAAGAAAAAAAAAGGAATCCAAATTGGAAAAGAAGTGAGGTTCGTGACATTGTACAGGAAACAGGGATCAAGATCATCCCCATGGAAAAGAAATGCAAAAAAGCAAAATGGCTGTCTGAAGAGGTTGTAAAAATAGCTGTGAAAAGAAGAGAAGCGAAAAGCAAAGGAGAAAAGATATTCCCATTTGAATGAAGAGTTCCAAAGAATAGCAAGGAGAGATAAGAAAGCCTTCCTCAGAGATCAATGCAAAGAAATAGAGGAAAACAACAGAATGGTTAAGATTAGAGATCTCTTCAAGAAAATTAGACACCAAGGGAACATTTCATGCAAACATGGGCTTGAGAAAGGACAGAAATGGTAGGGACCTAACAGAAGCAGAAGATATTAAGAAGAGGTGGCAAGAATAGACAGAAGAACTGTACAAAAAAGATCTTCATGACCAAGATAATCACGATGGTGTGATCACTCACCTAGAGCCACACATCCTGGAATGTGAAGTCAAGTGGTCTTAGGAAGCATCACTACAAACAAAGCTAGTGGAGGTGATGGAATTCCAGTTGAGCTATTTCAAATCCTGAAAGATGATGCTGTGAAAGTGCTGAACTCAATATGTCAGCAAATTTGGAAAACTCAGCAGTGGCCACAGGACTGGAAAAGGTCAGTTTCCATTCCAATTCCAAACAAGGCAATGCAAAAGAATGCTCAAACTACCACACAAATGCACTCATCTCACATGCTAGTAAAGTAATGCTCAAAATTCTCCAAGCCAGGCTTCAGCAGTACGTGAACCATGAACTTCCAGATGTTCAAGCTGGTTTTAGAAAAGGCAGAGGAACCAGACATCAAATTGCCAACATCCGCTGGATCGTGGAAAAAGCAAGAGAGTTCCAGAAAAACATCTATTTCTGCTTTATTGACTATGCCAAAGCCTTTGACTGGGTGGATACAATAAACTGTGGAAAATTCTGAAAGAGATGGGAATACCAGACCACCTGATCTGCCTCTTGAGAAACCTATATGCAGGTAGGAAGCAACAGTTAGAACTGGACATTGAACAACAGACTGGTTCCAAATAGGAAAAGGAGTATGTCAAGGCTGTATATTGTCACCCTGCTTATTTAACTTATATGCTGAGTACATCATGAGAAATGCTGGGCTGGAAGAAGCACTAGCTAGAATCAAGACTGCGGGGAGAAATATCAATAACCTCAGGTATGCAGATGACACCACCTTTATGGCAGAAAGTGAAGAGGAACTAAAAAGTCTCTTGATGAAAGTGAAAGTGGAGAGTGAAAAAGTTGGCTTAAAGCTCAACATTCAGAAAATGAAGATCATGGCATCTGGTCCCATCACTTCATGGGAAATAGATAGGGAAACAGGGTCAGAGTTTATTTTTCTGGGCTCCAAAATCACTGCAGATGGTGACTGCCGCCAGGAAATTAAAAGATGTTTACTCCTGGGAAGGAAAGTTATGATCAACCTAGACAGTATATTAAAAAGCAGAGACATTACTTTGTCAACAAAGGTCCATTTAGTCAAGGCTGTGGTTTTTCCAGTGGTCATGTATGGATGTGCGATTTGGAATATAAAGAAGGCTGAGCGCCAAAGAATTGATGCTTTTGAACTGTGGTGTTGGAGAAGACTCTTGCGAGTCCCTTGGACTGCAAGGAGATCCAACCAGTCCATCCTAAAGGAGCTCAGTCCTCGGTGTTCATTGGAAGGACTGATGCTGAGGTTGAAACTCCAATACTTAGGCCACCTCATGAGAAGAGTTGACTCATTGGAAGGGGGCAGGAGGAGAAGGGGACGACAGAGGATGAGATGGCTGGATGGCATCACCGACTCGATGGACATGAGTTTGGGTGAACTCTGGGAGTTGGTGATGGACAGGGAGGCCTGGCGTGCTGTGATTCATGGGCTTGCAAGAGTTGGACACACCTGAGTGACTAAACTGAACTGAAAACTCTCACTGTTTGCAGATGACAGGATACTGTACATAGAAAACCCAAAAGATACTATCAGACAATCACTAGAGCTAATCAGTACATTTAGTAAAGTTGCAGATTATAAAATCAATACACACAAATCACTTGCATTTCTATATAGTAAAAGTTAAAAAATCAGAAAGTGAAATTAAGGAATTAAGCCCATTCACCATTGCAACAAAAAGAATTAAATATCTAGGAATAAACTTACCTAAGTAGACAAAAGAACTCTAACACAGAAAATTATGACACCAGTGAAAGAAAGCAAAGACAACATAAACAGATGGAGAGATAGTCCATGTTCCTGGGTAGGAAGAATCAATATTGTGAAAATGACTATACTACCTAACACAATCTACAGATTCAATGCGATCCCTATCAAATTTCCAATGACATTTTTCACAGAATTAGAACAAAAAATTTCACAATTCATATGGAACAGAAAAGACTCCCAAAAGCCAAAGCAGTCTTGTGAAAGAATCGAGCTAGAGGAATCAACCTTCCTGACTTCAGATTATTCTACAAAGCTACAGTCAAGACAGTATGGTACTGGCACAAAAACAGAAATATAGACCAATGGAACAAGATAGAGAACCTGGAGATAGAGCCACATACCTATGGGTACCTTGTTTTCGACAAAGAGGCAAGAATACACAATGGGGCAAGGACAGCCTCTTTAATAAACAGTGCTGTGAAAACTGGACAGCTACATGTAAAAGAATGAAATTAGAACACTTCCTAACACCATACACAAAGATAAACTCTAAATGGATTAAAGACCTAAATGTGAGACCAGAAACTATAAACCTCTTAGAGGAAAACATAGGCAGAACACTTGATGACATAAATCAAAGCAAGATCCTCTATGACTCACCTCGTAGAGTAATGGAAATAAAAACAAAAGTAAACAAGTGGGACCTGATTAAACTGAAAAGCTTCTGCATAGCAAAGGAAACTTATAAGCAAGGTGAAAAGACAACCCTCATAATGGGAGAAAATAATAGCAAATGAACCAACTGACAAAGGATTAATTTCCAAAATATATAAGCAGCTCATACAACTCAACACCAGAAAAACAAACAACCCACTCAAAAAGTGGAAGAAAGACCTAAACAGACAGTTCTCCAGAGAAGACATACAGATGGCTAACAAACACATGAAAAGATGCTCAACATTGCTCATTATTAGAGAAAAGCAAATCAAAAACCACAATGAGCTATCACCTCACTCTGGTCAGAATGGCCCTCATGAAACAGTCTACAAACAATAAATGCTGGAGAGGGTGTGGAGAAAAGGGAATACTCTTGTGCTATTGGTGGGAATGCAAATTGATACAGACACTATAGAAGACAGTATGCTGCTGCTGCTGCTAAGTCGCTTCAGTCGTGTCTGACTCTGTGCAACCCCACTGATGGCAGCCCACCAGGCTCCCCCGTCCCTGGGATTCTCCAGGCAAGAACACTGGAGTGGGTTGCCATTTCCTTCTCCAATGCATGAAAGTGAAAAGTGAAAGTGAAGTCACTCGGTCGTGTCGATTCTTAGCGACCCCATGGACTGCAGCCTACCAGGCTCCTCCGTCCATGGGATTTTCCAGGCTAGAGTACTGGAGTGGGTTGCCATTGCCTTCTCCGAGAGGACAGTATGGAGATTCCTCAATAAAACTAGGAATAAAACCACCATATGACCCAGGAATCCCACTCGTAGGCATATTATACCCTGATGAAACCAAAATTGAAAAACACACATGTATCCCATTGTGCACTGCAGCACTATTTACAACAGCTAGAACATGGAAGCAACCTAGATGTCCACTGACAGATGAATGGATAAAGAAGTTATGGTACATATACACAATGGAATATTACTCAGACTTATAAAGGAACACATTTGAGTCAGTTCTCATGAGGTGGATGAACCTAGAACCTATTACACAGAGTGAAGTGAGTCAGAAGGAGAAAGATAAATATCATATTCTAACGCACATATACAGAATGTAGAAAAATGGTACTGAAGAATTTATTTACAGGGCAGCAATGAAGAAACAGACATAAAGAATAGATTTATGGACATGGGAAGAGGGGAGGAGAGGGTGAGATGTATGGAAAGAGTAAAGTGGAAATTTACATTTACCATATGTAAAATAGATAGTCAATGGGAATTTGTTGTATGGCTAAGGAGACTCAAACGGGGCTCTGTATTAACCTAGATGGGTGGGGTGGGGAGGGAGATGGGAGAGAGGTTCAAAAGGGAGGGGATGTATGTATACCTATGACTGATTCATTTTGAGGTTTGGCAGAAAACAACAAAATTCTGTAAAGCAATTATCCTTCAATAAAAAAGTATGTTAAAAAGACCAAAAAAAAAAAAAAAAAGAATAAATTTTAGGGTCTTCTCTGGTGGCCCAGGGATAAAGAATCTTCTTGGCAATGCAGGAGACACAGGTTCGATCCCTGGTCTGTGAAGATCTCACATCTTAAGAAGTAAGCCTGTGCTCCACAACTATTGAGCCTGTGCTCTAGAGCCTGGGAGCTGCAAATATTGAGTTCGTGTGATGCAACTATTGAAGCCTTCATGCCCTAGAGTCCCTGCTCTACAACAAAAAAACCACCACAACGAGAAGCCTATAACTAGGGAGTAGCCCCTGCTCACCCCAACTAGAGAAAAAGCGCACTTAGCAACAAAGACAGAACACAGCCAAATAAAGAAATAAAATTATTAACAAATTAAAAAAAAAAACAAAAATGTCTTAGTTTTAATTAGTAATATGATAAATATCCCACACAAAAAAATGCTTTTTGGAGTCCTGAATAATTTTTAAGTATACTGAAGAGGGGTTCTTAAACCAAGAAGGTTGAGAAACTAAGCCAGCAAGATAAAAAGCATTATTCTCTTTTTAGAGAAGTGGAAACTAAGGTTCAGGCCATTTGCCTGGAGTCAAGCTCCAGGCAAGCTGCTGACAGAATCAAGAAGAAATCTTCATCTCTCTGTCTCTAAAGCCCAAGCTTTTAAATTCCAGGTCAGAGCTATTCCTCTCTCAGTTTTAATAAGTAGGTAAGATGGTGTAGTGAAAAGATATGCATTTTTGGAATATAATGAGTATACATTTCAAATAAATAATACATTTATAAGTTCTAAAACTTTCTGAGGCATAATAAGCATTCAGAGATACACAAATCATAAATTTGTACAGTGAGTGCACTCATGTGACCAGCAACCAGTTCAAGACAGACAACGTTATTACCAGTACCTTGAAGCCAGATGCCCCTTTCTTCTTGATACTACAATCCTCCAAAATCAACCATTATCCTGACTTCTAAAACTTTTTATTAGTTTTGCCTAAAACTTACACAGTTTAAAATATGTAGACAAAAGTAGAATGTGGAGCCAGAATTCAGGCTGGATTTCTAATTCCTGGTGGAATGACCCTCTAAATTCATTTTATTTTTTGAAGACAATTTTATTTTCAATGGAATAGTCATAAAAATGCCTCATATCTCAAAACTGCATTTTTTCAACTGTGTCTGATGGTAAAAATCATCTGGAATACTAGGTAGAAAGCCCAGATTCTCCTAGACCAGTGGTTCTGAAAGGACTAGCAGCAATACCTTAGAACCTGTAAGAAACATAAGTCACTGACTCATATCCTAGACTTCTTGAATCAAAAACTTGGGGGATGGGACTTCCCTGGTGGTTCAGTGGCTAGGACTCTAGGCTCCCAGTGCAAAGGGGCCTGGGTTCGATCCCTGGTCAAGAAACCAGATCCCACATGCTGCAACTAAGACCCAGCACAGCCAAATACATAAATATTAAAAGTAAAAAAAAACTTGGGGGAGAGGGTAACAATCTTTATTTTAATAAGCCCACAGGTGATTATAATAAACACTAAAATTTGAGAACCACTGTACTAATATATAACCAATAATTTGGAAAAAATAAACATAACTGAAATGATTCCATATTTTAGATTTTTAAAAAAATTGTTCCAATTTTTCACAAGCAAAACATTACTACAACAAATATATTTATTCATATATTTTTATGTATAACAATTTCTTAGGACAGGTTCCTAAAATCTATGTAATGTCACCATCAAATTAATTGGTCAAAGGATATAAGCATTTAGAGGCTTTTACTGCCAAGCTGCCCTCCAGAAAGATTTTTATAAATCACACTATTATGAGAAAACAAAATACTCCAAACTAAAAATATTTAGTGAGGGACTTGATATTGTAATAAAGGACAGAAATGGTAGGGACCTAACAGAAGAAGAAGATATTAAGAAGAAGTGGCAAGAATACACAGAAGAACTGTACAAAAAAGATCTTCACAACCCAGATAATCACGATGGTGTGATCACTCACCTAGAGCCAGACATCCTGGAATGCGAGTCAAGTGGCCTTAGGAAGCATCACTACAAACAAAGCTAGTGGAGGTGATGGAATTCCAGTTGAGCTATTCCAAATCCTGAAAGATGATGCTGTGAAAGTGCTGAACTCAATATGTCAGCAAATTTGGAAAACTCAGCAGTGGCCACAGGACTGGAAAAGGTCAGTTTTCATTCCAATCCCAAGGAAAGGCAATGCCAAAGAATGCTCAAACTACCACACAATTGCACTCATCTCACATGCTAGTAAAGTAGTGCTCAAAATTCTCCACGCCAGGCTTCAGCAATATGTGAACTGTGAACTTCCAGATGTTCAAGCTGGTTTTAGAAAAGGCAGAGGAACCAGAGATCAAATTGCCAACATCTGCTGGATCATCGAAAAAGCAAGAGAGTTCTGGAAAAACATCTATTTCTTCTTTCTTGACTATGCCAAAGCCTTTGACTGTGTGGATCACAATAAACTGTGGAAAATTCTGAGAGATGGGAATATCAGACCACCTGATCTGCTTCTTGAGACAGCTGTATGCAGGTCAGGAAGCAACAGTTAGAACTGGACATGGAACAACAGACTGGCTCCAAATGGGAAAAGGAGTACGTCAAGGCTGTAAATTGTCACCCTGCTTATTTAACTTCTATGCAGAGTACATCATGCAAAATGCCAGGCTGCATGAAGCACAAGCTGGAATCAAGATTGCTGGGAGAAATATCAATAACCTCAGATATGCAGATGACACCACCCTTATGGCAGAAAGTGATTGGAACTAAAAAGCTTCTTGATGAAAGTGAAAGAGGAGAGTGAAAAAGTTGGTTTAAAGCTCAACATTCAGAAAACTAAGATCATGGCATCTGGTCCCATCACTTCATGGCAGATAGATGGGGAAACAGTGGAAACAGTGGCTGACTTTATTCTTCTGGGTTCCAAAATCACTGCAGATGGTGATTGCAGCCATGAAATTAAAAGATGCTTACTCCTTGGAAGGAAAGTTATGACCAACCTAGACAGCATATTAACAAGCAGAGATATCACTTTGTCAACAAAGGTCAGTCTAGTCAAGGCTATGGTTTTTCCAGTGTTCATGTATGGATGTGAGAGGTGGACTATAAAGAAAGCTGAGCGCCGAAGAATTGATGCTTTTGAACTGTGGTGCTGGAGAAGACTCTTGAGAGTCCCTTGGACTGCAAGGAGATCCAACCAGTCCATCCTAAAGGAGATCATTCCTCGGTATTCATTGGAAGGACTGATGTTGAAGCTGAAACTCTAATACTTTGGACACCTGATGCGAAGAGCTGACTCATTTGAAAAGACCTTGATGCTGGGAAAGATTGAGGGCAGGAGGAGAAGGGGATGACAGAGGATGAGATGGTTGGATGGCATCACTGACTTGATGGACATGGGTTTGGGTGTACTCCGGGAGTTGGTGATGGACAGGGAGGTCTGGCGTGCTGTGGTTCATGGGGTCACAAAGAGTCAGACATGACTGGGCAACTGAACTGAACTGAATTTGATATTGTACTGGTGTTATTGCCTCCCAAAACAATTATACTTGAGACACAAAGAATTTTTTACACCTAATTTTAATTCTTCACCTTGCTTTTTAGCAATAATAATAATAAAGATGATAAAAATAATAGGTAAACTTATTTCACACATGTGCTAGGCATTACACTATGTGCCTTATGAGGATTTAAAACTTTAATTATGTTAAGAACCCCATAAAAGGAGAATTACTATAATCCCTGTTTATAAATGAAAAAGATGAAGCACAAAAAGATTTCCCAAGATCATAGAGTGAGAAAGTAGAATTGGATCAAACTCAAGAAATTTGACCAGATTTTTCTTTCAAAAGTTCGTGTGTTTCACAAAAGCAGACACCAACATTGTCCATTGCATGATCAACACTAATCACAGTGTCTCATATATAGTACTCTTGCCTGGAAAATCCCATGGACGGAGGAGCCTGGTAGGCTGTAGTCCACGGGGTCGCTAAGAGTCGGACACGACTGAGAGACTTCACTTTCACTTTTAACTTTCATGCACTGGAGGAGGAATGGCAACCCACTCCAGTGTTCTTGCCTGGAGAATCCCAGGGACGGCAGGGCCTGGTAGGCTGCCATCTATGGGGTCGCACAGAGTCGGACATGACTGAAGCGACTTAGCAGCAGCAGCATATATAGTGGACACCTAATAAATACTTGTGAAATGAAGATATTTGAATCTTAGACTTATTGCTTTAATAAAGCATAATATAATAAAGAATTCTATCTCAATTTTCTACTATAAATTGCATTGTATTTAGTTTTCAATTTATTCAGTTTGGATTCACCTAGTCTTCATGCACGACAAGAAGGTCTTTCGATCTAGTGATGGATACCAAAACAACTGTACGTAGAACTTAGTAATATACATAAAGATGAATGTATAAGTAATAAGCAGACTTAACATTTAACATTATTATTTTATGGATTCATTAACCTTTTATAAAACTGCTTGAACTGTCACTTAGTTAAAATTTTGCATTTATATACAAAGTACATTGCAGATATTGTGGCAAAATTTTCTTTCACAAACTTTTTCAATTTTGACTGCTCAAACCTGGATCTCACCATACTTACTATGAAATGATAACCCAAAATGTAGCAAAAGGGAAGAACCATCTTCAAAGACATAATATGGGACCAAGCAAGATGTACATGGAGAAAGGCAAAGATGGTAAGATAGGAGGAGAAAGAGGTGAGGAATGAGAAGAAATGTGACTAAAAAAAAAAATGAAATAAAATTGAGTCTTAGAAATTATAGCAACAAGAGTACCACAGAGAGATGCTTTTTAGAAGTAGAATTCTTTTTTGTTTGTTTTGTTTTTTGAAACTACAAATCTTATCTAGTTCTGCACTCTGCTTTCTTTTATAAATTAAATTTTTAAGAATTTATTGAGGTGTGGCTGACAATCACTGCCTATATTTAAGGTGTACAAGTGAGGGTTCTTTTACATATGTCTGTCACAGTATTTTTTCAGAGTAATACGAAATGCATATTCTGCTACAGCTTTCAAAAGGTATTTAATGTCCCAGAAAGAAAAACACCAATACAGTATACTAACGCATATATATGGAATTTAGAAAGACGGTAACAATAACCCTGTGTACGAGACAGCAAAAGAGACACTGATGTATAGAACAGTCTTATGGACTCTGTGGGAGAGAGAGGGAGAGGGTGGGAAGATTTGGGAGAATGGCATTGAAACATGTAAAATATCATGTATGAAACGAGTTGCCAGTCCAGGTTCGATGCACGATACTGGATGCTTGGGGCTGGTACACTGGGACGACCCAGAAGGATGGAGTGGGGGGGGAGGAGGGTTCAGGATGGGGAACACATGTATACCTGTGGCGGATTCATTTTGATATTTGGCAAAGCTAATACAATTATGTAAAGTTTAAAAATAAAATAAAATTTAAAAAAAATAAAAAATAAAAAAAAAAGAAAGCATTTAAGTCTAAATTAATTTTCATTTATTTATTTATATGTGAACATTAACGGGCTTCCCAGGTGGCACTACTGGTAAAGAACCCGTTGCCATTGCAGGAGACATAAGAGATACGGGTTTGATCCCTGGGTGGGGAAGATTCCCTGAAGGAGGGCATGGCAACTCAGTCTAGTCTTCTTGCTTGGAGAGTTCCATGGACTGAGGAGCCTGGTGGGCTACAGTCTGTAGACTTTCAAGAGTCAGAGAGGACTGAAGCGATTTAGCATGCATACATGCATGCATGCACATTAATAAATTCTTCCTGAAGTACTAGGCTAAAACAGAGCAAAGAATATGCTTTCCGCATTATTTTTTTCCCTCTATTACTTTTCAAATTCCTTCCCTTTATATATTAAAAAGAATTCAGTGCTACATAATGCTCCTTAACAAGGTATATATAGCCTAAGCCAAGAATTCCAAAACCAAATTTCCAAGGAATAAAAGACAATTCAACTTTTTACAGATAAGTATAAAATCAAAACTTTAATAATGAATTTCTAATCCCCATTTATAAAATGAAGAAACTGAGGAACACAGGAAGGTATAAAAATGGGATTCAAATCCATAACTGGCATACAAAATTGTAAATTAAAATAACATTCTCTTATATATAACCAAAAAGATTACAATGTTAAAAACAGGATATAAACAATATAGCTTCCCAAATATTTTTATAACCATACAGGAAGAAAAAAGGAGGAAAAGCATAATTCTAAAAGAAGTGTAAGTTTAGAAAAATATAATTCTATAATCTTTGAAAACTGAAGAAAATCGTATCAGAAGAAAACATGGAAAAAAAATGTAAATTTAGGCAAGTGGATAATTGATTCTTTTCTTCAAAAATTTTCTTTTGCATTAAAATATTTTACAACACACAAAAAATCATGCCAAAAGAATTAGGATTCAATTAAAATATATACATGGCAACTGTAACATACAGCAAGGGTACATATTACAAGTTTTGTTACCTGTTAACTATTTTGCAAACTGTAGAAAATCATCATGCTAACAATTTTGATATTCTATTATCATTCATAAATAATGACTGATCACAGATTTTTAGAAACTCTGTTTATTCAGGATAATAAATATATCACTCACCTGACTGGCCAGTTTTAGTTGTTCTTGAAGATTCCTGACTGTTTCGTCATCTGTATATATCTCATTTCCCATCTCTGTGCCAAAGGGAAGGGCCTCCAATTGCTTTGCAACAACAGCATCTTTTAATTCATTGTGCAACCTTTGGAACAAACAGTGAAGACAACAATAATCTAATTTTAGTAACAGCAGTTGTTGTTTCAGGGTCAACTAAATCAACATTTGGGTCAAAAATCACTGTTTACACAAAAATCATTTTTAAGTCATCCTCTAAATGTAGAAGTATTTAAAAATCATTAAATAATGAGTCACAAGAAAAAATACATCAAAATTTTGAATGAGTTAAATTGATCAATTCAAAGATACATAATTCAGTTTGTCCTAGGAAGATTTTAATTTTTCAAACAGATAAAATTCTGAAATTATACCTTATTCATTGATAAAACAAGTCATTCAGAAAAAATTTAAATATAATAATTTCATCTAGTTAATGAAATGGAAAGGGGATTATAGAATTATTTGTTAATTTCTTCACTGTGTTTCACAAAATTCATTTGATTTCTGACTAGTTCCAACCAAATTCTTGATGGTTATGAAATCAAGACTAGAGGCTTTACTTGCCAGCACTTTCTTAACGGTAATTTTGAAAGTCTTAAATTCAACTTTAATATATATTAAATTATAAATATTTCATAAATGACATATTTCATAAGTGATAAATATTTCATAAATTTATTTCATAAATTACAAAATATTCATTAAATTCAAATATTTTGGTAATTTAAAATTATAAAAAAATTAGGTGTATAATATACACACAGAAGGGAAAATGGTTAACATCAGAAAATCTTGAAAATATTGAATTTGTATAATTATAACCAGAAAACATCATTTATACTAAACATATCTCAAGGTAAAAATTTCTCAAAGGAATTGCATCCATCTCTATAGAAAAATCTAAACAGAATTACCTACTAATACTACAGTCTCCACTCAAACTAGAAAAATACAATCTGAAATTTAAAAACATCTTTATTGAAAACAAAGTTCATCAAATACAATAAAACTCACAAGGCAATAATCTCACTTACCAGTGGGGTGAAGGCAGGGGGGAGATGCAGTATAGGGGTAGTGGATTAAGAGGTACAATTTATTAGATACAAAATAAGCTAAGAAAACATCTTGTACAACACAAGGAATATAGCCCATATTTTATATTAACTTTATAAATGACGTATGGGGCTTCCCTGGTGGCTCAACAGAATCTACCTTCAGTGAAGGAGATGTAGGTTCAATGCCTGAGTCAGGAAGATCCCCTGGAGAAGGAAATGGCAACCCACTCCAATATTTTTTGCCTAGAAATCTCATGGACAGAGGATCCTAGCAGGCTTATAGTCTATGGGGTTGCACAAGAGTCAGACATGATTTAGCGACTGAACAACAACAAATAAATGAAGTACAGGTGGTTCAGTGGTAAAGAATACACCTGCCAAGCAGGAGACGTGGGTTCGACCCCTGGTTCAGGAAGAGCCCCTGGAGAAGGAAATGGCAACCCACTCCAGTATTCTTGCCTGGAAAATCCTAGGCAGAGAGGAGCCTGGTGGGCTACAGTCCACAGGTTCACAAAACAGTTGGTTACAACTTAGTGACTAGACAATAAATGAAGTATAAACATTGAGAATCCCCATATTGTTCCTCTGTAACACATAATACTGTACAGCAACTATACTTCAATTTTAAAAAACAAAACCCTTATTGGTTAAGAGCAAATTTGTTGTTGTTCAGTCACTAAGTTGTATCTGACTCTTTGCAACTCCATGGACTGCAGCAAGCCAGGCTTTCCATTCTTCACTATTTCCCAGTTTGCTCAAATTCATGCCGTTTGAGTTGGGGATACTATCCAACCATCCCATCCTGTGCCTCCCCCTTCTCCTTTTGCCTTCAACCTGTCCCAGGATCAGGGTCTTTTCCAATGAGTTGGCTCTTCACATGAGGTGGCAAAAGTATTGGAGCTTCAGCATCAGTCCTTCCAATGAACATTTAGATTTAGAGCTGATTTCCTTTAGGATTGACTGGTTTGATTTCCTTGCAGTATATCCAAACTTCCTGAATGAGAAGCCAGGATCTGTCACTTTGTTTGCTATGTGACCTTGAACATGTTCCTTATAACCTCTTTTGGCCTCAGTTTCTTTATACTAGTTGCCCCCTCCCTGTCTAGGAGACTCTACAGGATCAGCAAGTGGGTCCTAACAGGTTCCTTTCCAGTTACTGCTTCTGTTCTGGGACTCAGAGCAAGTGAGATTCTGTGTGTGCTCTTTAAGAGCGGAGTTTCTGTTTCCTCTGGCTCTCCAATATTCAAATCCCCTTGGCTTTGCTCTTTCGGGAGAACTTCTGTGACTGTGATTATCCTCCAGTTTGTGGGTCACCTACCTGAGGGTGTGCCTACATTATATCTCTGCCCTCTCTTACCCTTTTTTTCCCTTAATCTTTTGGCCACTCTGTGCAGCATGCACGATCTTAGTTCCCTGACCAGGGATGGAATACGCGCCCCCTGCAGTGGAAGCCTGCCATCTTAACCGCTGGATTGCCATGGAAGTTCTACCCATCTTGTTTTGGTTCCTTCCTTGTATCTTTAGTTGTAAAAATATTTTCTGCTGTATTTAAGTGATTCTCATTGACAGCTGCTCTTCAAACAGTTGTAATTTTGCTGTGGTTAGAGAAGCTGAGTTCAGGGTTTTCCTATTCTGTCAACTTGGACACACCTTGCCCTTGCAAAGTCATTTTCAGAGTTCTGCACTGATATGCAAAGCAAGGACTACCTATAAGTAGTTTATTTTTATTTGTTTTAGTATCTGAAGTATTTGGAGAAAGGGTTTTGTTTTTGTTTTTTTTTTTGATGGTTTAGTATGGTTTATTAAGCTGTGCCTTAGTACAGACACTGGGGCTTGCCCATGGTGCTCTTAATGTACAAGGCCCTGACGTTCTGCCAATTTTTCTTGAGCAATGACACCAGGAAGTTGACAGCTAAGTGGATGTTGTACACAAGCTCATTATCTGTCATCTTCACGTGGCCAACAGCCACTGACAGACACAGCACCTTCTTCATCTGGAACTTGATCGTGGACTTCACTTCATCAACTTTGGCCACCATGTTCTCATTGTGGGTCAGCAAGGAAGGGAACCTGCCAGCCTTGTTCAGGCCTGGGCCCAGGATTCGGGGGATCTGCTTGATCAGAGACTCTGAAGCCAAAAAGGCATCTTATTTCTTGGCCAGCTTCTTGACCAGTTTTTTATTCTTGTTGAGTTTTTTCAGCGCCTCGATGTCCATGTGGGGGATATCCACAGCCTTGGCCTCATCACAATGCTGCTGGTCCCCCAAGACACACATGGAGAACTTGGGGCGGGGAGTGGACTTAAGCCTGACGGTGCCCGAGAAGCGTTTGTCCTTCTGAGGGTCATAGTTCTTCAGGCTGATCTGAAGCTCCACCGTCTCCAAAAACTTGCTGCGCTTGCGCTGGTTCCCGTGCAGGACTTCCCGCACCGCCTCGTAGAGGGTGTCGCGGGAGACTTTGCTGCTCATAGTTCCCTACGCCGCGATAACCGGAAAAAGCTGGAAAAAGGGTTTTAATCTCTCAGTTTGCAATCCTGCTGGAGAAGGAAATGGCAACCCACTCCAGTACTCTTGCCTGGAAAATCCCATGGACAGAGGAGCCTGGTGGGCTACAGTCCACGGGGTTGCAAAGAGTCGGACACAACTGAGCGACTTCACTTCACTTGCAATCCTGCTGTCTCTTGCCCAAATGCCCTAACTCTACAACTGTCTTATAATTTGGGGTTTCAGTACTTGCACCCAAGCACTGCATTTTGAACTCTTGTTGACTATGAGGGCTACTCCATTTCTTCTAAGGCACTCTTGCCTTCAGTAGTAGATATAGTGGTCATCAGAATTAAATTTGCCATTCCAGTCCATTTTAGTTTACCGATTCCTAAAATGTGGATGTTCACTCTTGCCATCTCCTGTTTGACCACTTCCAGTTTACCTTGATTCATGGACCTAACATTCCAGGTTCCTATGCAGTACTGTTCTTTACAGCATCGGACTTTACTTCCATCACCAGTCATACCCACAACTGGGTGCTGTTTTCACTTTGGCTCTGTCTCTTCATTCTTTCTGGAGTTATTTCTCCACTCTTCTCCAGTAGCATACTGGGCACCTACCGACCTGGGAAGTTCATCTTTCATGTAATATCTTTTTGCCTTTTCATACAGCTCATGAGTTCTCAAGGCAAGAGTACTAAAGCGGTTTGCCATTCCCTTCACCAGAGGATCACATTCTGTCAGAGCTCTCCACCATGACCCATGTTAACTGCATGGTTCAAATACTATTTTTTGTGTTTTTCTTTCAATTACTGAGGAACAATCTGTTTATATTTTCTTCCAGCTGGTGGAGTTGTCTGTTTTGCTATTCAAGGCTATCACTGAATTTTTCTAAACTAAAAAAACAAAACAAAACAGAAAATTGGAAATTTTCTATCCTGAGGCTTTGTAATTGCATTCTTGCAAATTTAAAACTGTCATATCTTTTAACATTATGAAATATTACTATTTATAATATTCTCTTACATTAAGGTCTACTATTAATATGCCCAATTTTACGCGTTTTCTTTCAGTTTGCACTTGCATGGTTTATCTATTCTCCATTCTCTTATTTGTAACCATTCAATATTCTTGTATTTTAGAAATCTGTCTGATAAGAAGTATGTAAGTGTCCTTTTTAATTCCTCTGATAAATCACTGTCTTTTAACTGTAGCATGCAGTACACACTGAAATTTGATGTAATTAGTAATGTACCTGAGTTTATATCTTTTTCAATATTTGCTTTCTATTTGCCCTGTCCATTATTGATTATTCTCTTCTTTCATGCTTTTAGATTATTATTACTCCATAGATTATTTTTTATTACTCCATTTTTCTACTCTATTATCTGGGTTGGCAGTTACATAATCTTTTGCTTTACTTTTGAAGATTATAACATGCATCACTGAATAATCAAACTCTAAAATAAATTAGCATTATATCTCTTTTGGGCAATGCTAAAACCTGAGAATATTTTAACTTCAAATACCCTTTTCCTAAATTTATCTTATTGCTCTCATGTTTTGGCTTGGTAAGTGAGTGCCTCATGAGCTGATAGAAAATCAAAACACTGCCATTTTGAAGTGTCTTCTCTTATTGTATGCAACGACAATGAACCATTTTTCAATCAGATTGTGACATGTGTCCAAAAGTGAATTTTATATGACAACCAGCCATGTGCAGCTCAGTGGCTGGACCAAGAAGAAGCTAGATAGCCAAAGCCAAACTTGCATCAAAAAAAAAAAAAAAAAGGTCATGGTCACTTTTTGGTGGTCTGCTGCCCATCTGATCCACTACAGCTTTCTGAATCTCAGTGAAACCATCACATCTAAGAAGTATGCTCAGCAAAATCAATGAGATGTACTGAGAACAGCCACGCCTGAGGTTGGCATTAATCAACAGAAAGGGCCCAATTCTTCTGCACAACCAATGCTTCAGAAGTTGAACGAACTGGGCTACAAAGTCTTGCTTCATCTGCCATATTTCACCTCACCTCTTACCAATCGATCACCACTTCTTTAAGCATCTTGACAACTTTTTGCAGGGAAAGTGCTTCCACAAGGCAGAAAATGCTTTCCAAGAGTTTGTTGAATCCAGAGACATGGATTTTTATGATACAGGAATAAACAAACTTACTTCTCATTAGCAAAAATGTGTTGATTGTAATGATTCCTATTTTGATTAATAAAGATGTGTTTAAGCCTAGTTATGATGATTCAAAGTTCACAGTCTGAAACCGCAATTACTTTTGCACCAACCTAATATTTAATTCTCTATAGATATTTTAGAGACATTATCACTTTAGAATAGCTGATATTCATTGGGCTTTTCGCACAGTTACCCTTTCCTATAATTCTAAGCTTTCATCTGGAAGTATTAATATTTTCTTTAGGTAGATTATCTGTTTAGGATTGTCTTCAATTTTTCTAAAGACAGTGTTCTCAATTTCTTTTCATCTGACCTCTCTTCTGAAGGATATTTCACTGGGTAAAAAAACTGTATATTAACAGTTTTTCTTTCAGTACTTTAAAAATATTCTACTGTCAATCTAACAAGTGGCGCTGGGAAAACTGGTCAACCACCTGTAAAAGAATGAAACTAGAATACTTTCTAACACCATACACAAAGATAAACTCAAAATGGATTAAAGATCTAAATGTCAGACCAGAAACTATAAAACTCTTAGAGGAAAACATAGGCAGAACACTCTCTGACATAAATCACAGCAAGATCCTCTATAAGCCACCTTCCAGAGTAATGTAAATAAAAATAAACAAATGGGATCTAAGATCTAATTAAACTTAAAAGCTTTTGCACAACGAAGGAAACTATAAGCAAGGTGAAAAGGCAGCCTTCAGAATGGGAGAAAATAAGAGCAAACAAAACAACTGACAAAGAATTAATTGCCAAAATATACAAGCAGCTCAATACCAGAAAAATAAATGACCCAATCAAAAAATGGGCCAAAGAACTAAACAGACATTTCTCCAAAGATGACATACAGATGGCTAACAAACACATGAAAAGATGCTCAACGTCACTCATTATCAGAGAAAGGCAAATCAAAACCACAATGAGGTACCATCTCACACCGGTCAGAATGGCTGCCATCCAAAAGTCTACAAACAATAAATGCTGGAGAGGGTGTGGAGAAAAGGGAACCCTCTTATACTGTTGGTGGGAATGCAAACTAGTACAGCCACTATAGGGAACAGTGTGGAGATTCCTTAAAAAACTAGAAATAGAACTGCCATATGACCCAGCAATCCTATTGCTGGGCACACACTGAAAAAACCAGAATTGGAAGAGACACGTGTACCCCAATGTTCACTGCAGCACTGTTTACTAGCTAGGACATGGAGGGAACCTAGATGTCCATCAACAGACAAATGGATAAGGAAGCTGTAGTACATATACACAATGGAATATTACTTAGCTATAAAAAAGAATGCATTTGAGTCAGTTCTAATGAGGTGGATGACACTGCAGCCTATTATACAGAGTAAAGTCAGTCAGAAAGAGAAACACCAATACAGTATATTAATGCATATATATGGAATTTATAGAAAGATGGTAACAACAACTCTATATGCAAGATAGCAAAAGAGACAGCGATGTAAGGAACAGACGTTTGGACTCTGTGGGAGAAGGTGAGGGTGGGACGGATTAGCATTAAAACATGTATACTACCATATGTAAAACAGATGACCAATGCAAATTTGATGAATGAAGCAGGGCACCTAAGGCTGGTGCTCTGGGACAACCGGAGGGATAGGGTGGAGAAGGAGGTAGGAGGAGGGGTTCAGGACTGTGGGACACATGTGCACTCATGGCTGCTTCATGTCGATGTACGGCAGAAACCACCACAAAACTGTAAAGCAGTTAGCCTGCAATTAAAATAAATATATTAATTAAAAAAAATATTCCACTGTCTGTTTTCCAGTATTTTTGTTGAGAAGTCAGTTAATATGGTATTGCTGCTACTGTGAAGATAATCTCTACCTACTTGATTTTTTTTTTTTAAATCTTTGGTTTTCTATTACTTCATAATAATGTACCTAGGTATAGTACTTTTGTATTATGCCGCTCATGACACACGGTGTGTCTTTAATTTGTGGACTGATGTCTCTCTGCCTTCTCTGGAACTCAAGCTGTAACGAATTTTAATTCTTTTCACTATATCCTATATGTCTCTTAGTTTATGTTTTGCATCTTCTATCCTCTTCTCTCTCTTCTGAATATTGTTTTCATTCTGAAATTTTTTTCTGACTTGGGTTGCATTCCATTAACTCTTCAGTAATGTCTCATTTTCATTAACTGCATTTTTTTCCAGTTCTACAATCTTCATTTGGTCCTTTAAGAGTTTTTAGTTCTTTTATAGAAATTCTCAAAACTGTGTCTTATCTCATTTAACATAGTTCATAATTATTTTAAAGACCAAACCTGTGAGTCTGTTTCTATTGCATACTGTTTTTTATGATTTTTTTCAATCATATTGTCTTCAATCTTACTGCTACTAGCTCTTTTTACACCAGATTATGAGCCAGATATCACCAAAACTTACAGAGATACTTTGAGGCCTAGCAACGATGTTATCTTTCTCTAAAAGACTTCCTTTTCCTTTTTTTTCAGGTGGAGAGGGATATTATCCTTGATTATGCTGTACCAACATCAAAGATTCAGATAATTCAGTCATGTTTCAGTTCTTTTTGGGAGTAGTTTATTTTGAGGGAATCATCCTTAACTTCAAAGCTGGATGTTCCTGAGCCACCCACCCTCAAGTCTGATGGGCCCTAAATTTCACTTTTTATTTCTCTTGCTCCATGAATTTGGTTCAAGCTCTGCTCAATTTTCAACCTCTCCTCACTTCTAACATAGGGAGATACATCCAGCAAAAAGTAACCCCAAAACAGATTCATATCCCTGCATTCTTTTCCAGGTCTTTGCTCTACAATTCTACAGTGACTCCAATTCATTTAAACAGATTTGATTATTGTCAAATTTTTGTCAAGATCTTCTAGTATTTATCCAGATTCTCTAGTTTTTCTCAGGAGTCTGATGCCACTACTGCAAACAAAACTCTCTAACTTGTTTACAATTAATTAAAAATGTTCTGAGCACTAGTTTGGGTGCATCTCACTAGTCTGATAATGCTGTTGATTTATGCAGTTTTTAATTTTAATTTTCAATCCCTCTTTATATCAGGAGTTAGTTGAAAATGTAGTTAAGAGAAATAATTTACACCCACATACTGTTATTTCTAATTTATGATATGATTTATGCTTAATTTGTATGTATGCATTTATATGATGGACAGGGTTTGCAGTCCATGTTTATGAAAATGTTTTATGGGTCTTGAAAACATAGTATATTCCTGTTGGTTCATATACGAGTAATAGAAGCAGAAAAAAAAAATATATATATATATATACACTCAAACTTGCTCTTTGTATCTTTTATCTCTCTCTTATTTTTGCCCTTGTTTTCTTTGAAATAATATATAATGTAATATAATAATATACTTATAAATACTAAGTAAATACATGTTATCTAATTCTCCAAAGATCTTAGTAGTATAATTGAAAAAATAAAGTCATTTAAGTAATGCAAAGATTTTAAGGAATCTTTTTCAAAGCATTACTTTTTATGTATGGTTAATGAATCTTGAAAATTAGATATTAATAATTTAAGTAAGGGCTTCCCTGGTGGCTCAGTGGTAAAGAATCCGCCTGCAATGTAGTAGAAGTGGGTTCAATCCTTGGGTCAGGAAGATTCCCTGAAGAAGGAAATGGCAACCCACTCCAGTATTCTTGCCTGGGAAATACTATGACAGAATTGCCTGGCAGGCTACAGTCCACGGCGTTGCTAAAGAATCAGACACAATTTAGCAGCTAAACGATGACAACAATTTAAGTAAGTTCAACAAACATTTAGGGGCTTCCAAGTCGATCAGTGGCAAAGAACCTGCATGGCAATGCAGGAGATGAGGAGATCAGTTCAATCTCTGGGTTGGGAAGATCCCTGGAGGAGGAAATGTCAACCCACTCCAGAATTCTTGCTAAAAAATCCCATGGACAGAGCCTGGAGGGCTACAGTCCACAGAGTTGCAAAGAGTCAGACACAACTGAGCACATACACACAAAACATTTGAAGACATACTATGTACAAGACAGTAAGAGAGTTCTGGGCCTAGGTGCATTTATTCAAATATACAACAAGTCAAAATGTAAGAAAGGTAGAAAAAAGAAAAAGGAGTAAGTTTCCTTGCATTTGGATGGTTTCACAGTAAGAGGAGAAATGAAATCACATAAAAGTTTGTGAAAATAAATAGTGTTATTCTTATTAATAACAGTAGAACCACATTTCTCTGCATAGTTGCTTTGTCTGCAGTCACCATCAACTAGCTGATCTCTGTTTTCCCGTGCAAATGCTTAAAAAAAAAAGTCAATCTTATTGGTTTATATTGCAGAACTGTTTTGCTGAGACCACACAGACCACGATTAGGAAGCTGGACAATCAGGAAGCAGCTATGCCAACTGCTGATTCTAGGATCACACCTCTTTAGCTGAGATCCTGGGATCAGGAAGTACTGCCAGTGGTAATGCCTGCAGGAACATCCTGACTTAGCTTTGATAGAAGCAGTTGCAAGAATATTGGCGCTAGGGCCACACTACACTTGTTAGATTCTTATCCACAAAAACAGATTCCCAGATACTGCTTTTCCTCCTATTTATCTCCTGATTTAGGTCATTTACATGTGGTTATCATTAGCAGAACTCAATTCACATTCTGAAATAGATTTTGGTATTCCAGACTCTCCAGTATAAGAAGGTATACTATAATAAAGGAGGGTGGAATAGATGTTAAGCCAATCTACTACATCTGCCATAAACTGTTATTATAATTGTACAATGTAATTAAATATGACCCAAAATGAACAAAAGTACAAAAGAGTTGGGTTTTTTTCTATGAAACATAAGCTGAATATGAAAGGCTCAATAAAGATGAGTTATTAAATAGCTGCTGTTGAATAAGAGGTAGATAAAATAATTATAAAAAGTCAGAAGAATTATCAAATCAAAGGATCAAAAGGAGATCAAAAGGATCTCTAAGTTCTCACTCTTCTTCAAAGAAATTGAAACTGGAAGTTAAAAAGAACAAACGATTTTTCATGGTTTATATGTAAAAGACAACAAAGAACTATAATCAGTAGTCTTATTCAAAGTAAAGATCTTAGGCATTATATAAAAAATTAAATAAGTGCACATTTATATTCAGTTCAGTTGCTCAGTTGTGTCCGACTTTGCGACCCCATGAATCAGAGCACGCCAGGCCTCCCTGTCCATCACCAACTCCCGGACTTCACTCAGACTCACGTCCATCGAGTCAGTGATGCCATCCAGCCATCTCATCCTCTGTCGTACCCTTCTCCTCCTGCCCCCAATCCCTCCCAGCATCACAGTCTTTTCCAATGGGTCAACTCTTCGCATGAGGTGGCCAAAGTACTGGCTTTAGCATCATTCCTTCCAAAGAAATCCCAGGGCTGATCTCCTTCAGAATGGACTGGTTGGATCTCCTTGCAGTCCAAGGGACTCTCAAGAGTCTTCTCCAACACCACAGTTCAAAAGCATCAATTCTTTGGCACTCAGCCTTCTTCACAGTCCAACTCTCACATCCATACATGACCACAGGAAAAACCATAGCCTTGACTAGACGGACCTTTGTTGGCAAAGTAATGTCTCTGCTTTTCAATACGCCATCTAGGTTGGTCATAACTTTCCTTCCAAAAGTAAATTAAAAGCATTACTGCGTCTTCTAATTTCATGGCTGCTGTCACCAACTGCAGTGATTCTGGAGCCCCCAAAAATAAATTCTGACACTGTTTCCACTGTTTCCCCATGCATTTCCCATGAAGTGATGGGACAAGATGCCATGATCTTCATTTTCTGAATGTTGAGCTTTAAGCCAACTTTTTCACTCTCCTCTTTCACTTTCATCAAGAGGCTTTTTAGTTCCTCTTCACTTTCTGCTATAAGGGTGGTGTCATCTGCATATCTGAGGTTATTGATATTTCTCCCAGCAATCTTGATTCCAGCTTGTGCTTCTTCCAGCCCAGCGTTTCTCATGATGTACTCTGCATAGAAGTTAAATAAGCAGGGTGACAATACACAGTCTTGACGTACTCCTTTTCCTATTTGGAACCAGTCTGTTGTTCCATGTTCAGTTCCAACTGTTGCTTCCTGACCTGCATACAAATTTCTCAAGAGGCAGGTCAGGTGGTCTGGTATTCCCATTTCTTTCAGAATTTTCCACAGTTTGTGATCCACACAGTCAAAGGCTTTGGCATAGTCAATAAAGCAGAAATAGATGTTTTTCTGGAACTCTTGCTTTTTCGATGATCCAGCAGATGTTGGCAATTTGATCTCTGGTTCCTCTGCCTTTTCTAAAACCAGCTTGAACATCTGGAAGTTCACAGTTCATGTATTGCTGAAGCCTGGCTTGGAGAATTTTGAGCATTACTTTACTAGCGTGTGAGATGAGTGCAATTGTGCAGTAGTGAGCCTTCTTTGGCATAGCATGTGCTGCTGCTGCTAAGTCACTTCAGTCGTGTACAACTCTGTGTGACCCCATAGACGGCAGCCCACCAGGCTCCCCCGTCCCTGGGATTCTCCAGGCAAGAACACTGGAGTGGGTTGCCATTTCCTTCTCCAATGCATGAAAGTGAAAAGTAAAACGGAAGTCGCTCCGTCGTGTCCGACCCTTAGCGACCCCATGGACTGCAGCCCACCAGGCTCCTCCGTCCATGGGATTTTCCAGGCAAGAGTCCTGGAGTGGGTGCCATGAGTGCAATTGTGCGGTAGTTTGAGCATTCTTTGGCATTGCCTTTCTTTGGAATTGCAATGAAAACTGACCTTTTCCAGTCCTGCACATTTATATTAAGACCAAGTAAAAAATTTTAAAGTATTCATGTCTTACACATTTTGTTGTCTCTTTCAATCTACAAACTGCCTATTAATCTAGAAGGAAAGAGGGCTTGTACTATATTTTATGCTAGGTACCATAAAACTGAATTAAAAAAGTAACAGTGTTTCTGACTATATTATAGTACTTTACATCAAATTACTATGTATCTATGCCTTTTAAGTTATGTTTTTTATTATTTTTATATCTTACCACTTGCAATATTAGTTCAAAAGATATTTTAAAAGCATGTAGTACAGTCATAAAAATATACAGACAATAAAAGTGAAATCCAGTCCCAATCTCTCATTTCATAGATTAAGAAACTGAGTTTTACCTCGTGTGCTGCTGGTGGGAATGCAAGTTGATACAGCCACTACGGAAAACAGTATGAAGGTTCTTCAGAAAACTACAAACAGAATTACCCTATGATCTATCTATCCCACGCCTGGGAATACGCCTGGACAAAACTGTAATTCGAAAAGATATACGCACCTCTATGTTCATAGCTGCACTGTTTACAATAGCCAAAACATGGAAACAACCTAAATGTCCATCAACAGATGAATGGATAAAGAAGATGTGGTACCTATACACAATGGAATGCTAATTGGAATACACACGAGGTAAAACTCAGTTTCTTAATCTATGAAATGAGGGATTGGGACTGATTTCAGTTTTATTGTCTGTATATTTTTATGATTATACTACATGCTTTTTAAATATCTTTTGAATACTGCAAGTAGTAACATAGAAAAAGAATGAAATAATGCCATGTGCAACAACATGGATACAAGTGGAGATTACACTATGTGTCAGAACAAGACAGACAAATACCATAAGACATCATTTATATGTGAAATCTAAAATATGGCACAAGTGAATCCATCTACCAAACAGAAACAGACTCACAGACTTAGAGAACAGACTTGTGGGCGCCAAGAGGGAGAAAGGCGGGACGTCCTGGGAGTTTGCGGTTGGTGGATGCAAACTACTACATTTAGAATGAATAAACAAGATCCCAATGTATGGCACAGGGAACTGTTTGCAAAATTCTGTTATGATTTATTCTGTGATAAATCATAAGGGAAAAGAATATAAAAAAAGAATGTATATGTGTGTATAACTGAGTCACTTGGCTGTACAGCAGAGACTGGCACAGCATTGTAAATCAACTATACTTCAAATTAAAAAAAAAAACAAAAAACTGAGCTTCAGACAGATTAAAGTACTAAGAAAATTACCCAGTCAGAAATTGCAGGTCTGAAATTTTAACCAATTATAAATAGGCAAGACAACTTTCTAAATCTTTGAGTGGACAAAGATGAATCAAACAATTCTAATAGTTTGTTTTTGAACTGAATTTGTCATTGATAGTAAGATGCACCATTTCTTTTACATAGTGTTAAAAATAAAAATTGCTGCTTATTAATCTGACATACCATTCCCTACAGCTACATCTCAATTTTGTAGATCTTAAAATAGGGGAGGGAACAGGGAATTTTAGAACTCTGTAAGAGAGGAAAGAGAGTAAGACAAATACAATCACAAAACATTCTAGACAACTGCCTTGTACAACACCTCTGCATGCCTCCCCTCACCTTACAGACTTTATTCATCCTTAAGTCCAAGCTTCCTGGGTGAAGGTATTGATATCACCACCATGGGGCAGTGTTTCCTTTGGGGATTAATACAGAACAGCCTGATAACTGCAACTGTTGCTTCCCTTCTGCTTCTACAGTGACTCATATATATTCTTTCCAGAAAAAATTGGAATTTTCAAATTCTGAAGTGCCACTGAGTACAATCCTTCAACAGTACACTCTCCTCTGTTTAAAATCCCTGAAGAGCTCCCTACACCATCTGTGGGACAAGTTTCAATTCCTTGACTGAGCATATACTCAGCAGTGGCCACAGGACTGGAAAAGGTCCGTTTTCATTCCAATCCCACAGAAAGGCAATGCCAAAGAATGTTCAAACTACTGCACAATTGCACTCATCTCACAAGCTACCAAAGTAATGCTCAAAATTCTCCAAGCCAGGCTTCAACAGTACCTGAACCGTGAACTTCCAGATGTTCAAGCTGGATTTAGAAAAGGCAGAGGAACCAGAGATCAAATTGCCAAGACCTGTTGGATCATCGAAACAGTGAGAGAGTTTCAGAGAAAACATTTACTTCTGCTTTATTGACTGTGCCAAAGCCTTTGACTGTGTGGATCACAACAAACTGTAGAAAATTCTAAAAGAGATGGGAATACCTGACCACCTGACCTGCCTCCTGAGAAATTGGTATGGAGGTCAAGAAGCAACAGTTAGTACCAGACATCGAACAACAAACTGGTTCCTAAACTGGGAAAGGAGTACCTCAAGGTTGTATATTGTTACCCTGCTTATTTAACTTCTATGCAGAGTACATTATGCAAAATGCCAGGCTGCATGAAGCACAAGCTGGAATCAAGATTGCTGGGAGAAATATCAATAACCTCAGATGTGCAGATGACACCATCCTTATGGCACAAAGTGAAGAAGCTAAAGAGCCTCTTAATGAACATGAAAGAGGAGAGTTGAAAGTTTGGCTTAAAACTCAACATTCAGAAAACTAAGATCATGGCATCTAGTCCCATCACTTCTTGGCAAATAGATGGGGAAACAGTGGAAAGACTTTGTTTATTTTGCTCCAAAATCACTGCAAATGGTGACTGCAGCCATGAAATTAAAATATACTTGGTCCTTGGAAGAAGAGTTATGAGCAATCTAGACAGATCTAAAAAGCAGAGACATTACTTTGCCAACAAAGGTCTGTGTAGTCACAGCTATGGTTTTTCCAGCACTCATGTTTGGATGTGAGAGTTGGACTATAAAGAAAGCTGAGTGCCGAAGAATTGAGGCTTTTGAACTATGGTGTTGGAGAAGACTCTTGAGAGTCCCTTGGACTGCAAGGAGATCCAACCAGTCAATCCTAAAGGAAATCAGTCCTGAATACTCATTGCAAGGACTGATCCTGAAGCTGAAACTCCCATACTTTGGCCACCTGATGTGAAGAACTGACTCATTTGAAAACACTCTGATACTGAGAAAGATTGAAGGCAGGAGGAGAGGGGACGACAGAAGATGAGATGGTTGGATGGCATCATCGACTTGATGGACATGAGTCTGAGCAGGCTCCAGGGGTTGGTGATGGACAGGAAGGCCTGGCGTGTTGCAGTCCCTGGGGTCGCAAAGAGTCGGACACGACTGAGTGACTGAACTGAACTGAAATGAACATGCAAGGTCTTATACTATCTGGTCTCTGCCCACTATTCCAGTCTTGCGCATAATTCCCTATATAAATATGCTGGGATATGGCCACTGTAAATGATCTGTACTTTAATAAACATACAAATTTTCATTTAATGAACTTCTGCTCATTCTTAAAGGATCTGCTCAAATTTCATCCTCTCACTTAAGCCTTCTCCAACCAGAGTGATGTCATCAACAATTATAACTGGATGTGTTATAGTTACATTATCTGCTGTCCCCAGACTTAAGTAATCCTTGACAATAGCCCATGATCTGGGGAATAGCATAGGATATTCTTTACATAGAGACGTTTATAATTAGACTAAAGTTTTGCATATTTCTCAAGGCTAGCCTTATCATAGACTGACTGACATCAAGTGCTCTGACAAATAGAAGTACTGACCATATTTAAACCATCCAAAGTACCAAGAATGGGTACCTTCAGGATTTGATTAAAGAACAGAGAATCAGCTTTTTGGTTAAAAGAGTAGGAGCAACAGCTATATGAGAGGGGTGCCACTACTGAGAGGGACCATGTAGTCTGCATAAGACAACCAATAAAAGAAGCATATCCTCAGAGATGGTCCTAATGTTTAATAATTCTAGTTGTATTCCGTGTTCCTCCTTATCATGCACTCTCACTTACTTAGAATGACCTGTTTCTATTTCTTGAAGCAAAAAGAGCCAAATGTATTCCCATATGTAGGTGCTTAGGATCCTAATATTTGCAATCATCCACCCCAAAATATTATTTGAACATTTAATACATATCAAGCACTTTCAATGTTCGGTATACTATGGTAAACAGAATAGACAAAGGCTGCTGCTCATGAAGGATACATTTTAGTAGAAAAATGACAAGCAAATAAATAATTTCTGGTAGTAATAGGTATCACAAATAAAACTGGGTAATAGAAAAATGAAAGTTGGGAGGAGGAGTACTGCTGGATAATGTGATCAAGGAATGCTTTCCTGATCGAAGAGAAGGAGTCCTGTGTAGGTCTGGAGAAGAACATTCCAGGCAGAAGAAATACTGATAGGCAAAAGGGCTTCTAGTAGAAACTGGTTTGCCAGTTTTAGGCTCCCCTGATAGCTCAGTTGGTAAAGAATCCACCTGCAATAAAGCAGGAGACCTCGGTTCAATTCCTGGGTCGGGAAGATCTGCTGGAGAAAGGATAGGCTACCCACTCCAGTATTCTTGGGCTTCCCTTGTGGCTCAGCTGGTACAGAATCCGCCTGCAATGCAGGAGACCTGGGTTTGATCCCTGGGTTGGGAAGATCCCCTGGAGAAGGGAAAGGCTACCCACTCCAGTATTCTGGCCTGGAGAATCCCATGGGCTGTATAGTCCATGGGGTCACAAAGAGTCAGACACGACTGAGCGACTTTCACATTCATGTGCCAGTTTTAAGGAAGCCAGTAAGATGACCAGTGGGACTGGAGACTAGTAATTATGGGGGTGTGGTAAGAGACATATATATACATAAATATACAAACACAGACTTATCATAAACAGAGACATATACAGAAATTAGGATACCTCTGAGTTTATATGAGAGGTATACCTCTGAGATTATTAGAAAGAAAAATATTAAACTTTAAGTAAAGAGGATGGTTTTCCTCACGGTATACAGACATAAATTAGCATCAGAAGAGCAGTGTTTACCATGGAATTCCAGAGATATCTTTTCTTTCATTGGAAAACAGAGCAAATGTATTCATCTTCTGCTATTAAATAAAGTTTTTCAGTACAGAATAACATTTTTGGACAAGTACTGAAAAATAGTGGCTTCATTTTTTCTTTTTTATAAATATACACAAGAACTCTTTCCTCCCAAATTTCAAATATATAACACCTAGTACCTTGTGTTCATAGGCTATTATCAACACACACTAATGATATACTTCTCAACCTGGGGATCTGGCAAAGAGACTGGGAATGCCCAGACAATCTAATTTGGAAAGACAGTGGGATTTGATAACAGAACTTCCACAAGACTGAGGGAAACAGAAACTCTTGGAGGGCAAAAACAAAATCTTGTGCATACCAGGACCCAGGGGAAAGGAGCAGCAACCTCACAAGAGACTGAGCGAGACTTGCCTGTGAGTGTTTGAGGGTCTCCTGGAGAGGTGTGGGTCAGCAGTGGCTTGCTGTGGTGATAGGGGCAGTGGCAGCAGCAGTCCTGAAAGGTGCGTGTTGGTATAAATTCTTTTGGAGGCTGCCAGTGGCCTTACCAGTAGCCTTACCAGGCTTCCCTTGTGGCTCAGCTGGTAAAGAATCCATCTGCAATGTGGCAGACCTGGGTTCCATCCCTGGGTTACGAAGATCCCCTGGAGAAGGGAAAGGCTATCTACTCCAGTATTCTGGCCTGGAGAATTCCATGGATTGTATAATCCATGGGGTTGCAAAGAGTCAGACACTACTGAGCGACTTTCACTTTCAAGCTAGTAACCTTATCATAGAGCCTGCAATTCTACAACTGAGTCACCTCAGGCCAAACAACTAACAGGGAGGAAGCACAGCCCAGGCATCAACAGACAATTGGATTAAAGATTTACTAAGCATGGCTCTGCCAACCAGAGTAAGACCCAGTTTTCCCCACAGCCAGTCCCTCCCATCAGGAAGCAAGATTTATAATCCCACAGCCAAGAGAATGAAAATCACAATCACAGAAAGCTAACCAAAATGATCACATGGGTCTCAGCTTTGTGTAACTCAAGCAAGCTATGAGTCACATCTTGCAGGGCTACTGAAGATGGACAGGTCATGGTGGAGAGTTCTGACAAAATGTGGCCCACTGGAGAAGGGGATGGCAAACTACTTCAGTATTCTTGCCTTGAGAACTTGATGAACACAATCAAAAGGCAAAAAGATATGACACTGGAATGAGCCCCCAAGGTTGATAGGTGTCCAAAGGCTTCTGGGGAAGAGCAGAGAAACAGTTCCAGAAAGAATGAAGAGGCTGACCTAAGCGGAAATGTTGCTCAGCTGTGGATGTGTCTGGTGGTGAAAGTAAAGTCCAAAGCTGTAAAGAACAATACTACATAGGAACCTGGAATGTGAGGTCCATGAATCAAGGTAAATTGGAAGTGGTCAAACAGGAGATGGCAAGAGTGAACATGGACATTTTAGCAATCAGTGAACTAAAATGGATGGGAATGTGCAAATTTAATTTAGATGACCATATAATTACATTATTACTACCACTTTTGGTAAGAATGCCTTAGAACAAATGGAGTAGCCCTCATAGTCAACAAGAGAGTCTGAAATGCAGTACCTGGGTGCAATCTCAAAAATGAGAGAATGATCTCGGTTCATTTCCATTCAATGTCATAGTAATCCAAGTTTATGCCCCAACCATGAACGCTGAAGAAGCTGAGTCGAAAAGTTCTATGAAGACCTACAAAACCTTCTAGAATTAACATCCAAAAAAAAGAAGTCATTTTCATCAGAGAAGACAGTAAAGCAAAAGTAGGAAGTCAAGAGATAGCTGGAATAACAGGCAAGTTTCGCCTTGGAATACAAAATGAAACAGGGCAAAGACTAACAGAGTTTTGCCAAGAGAATGCACTGGTCATAGCAAATACCCTTTTCCAACAACACACGAGACAACTCTACACATGGACATCACCAGATGGTCAATACAGAAATCAGATTGATTATATTCTTTGTGGTCAAAGATGGAGAAGCTCTATACAGTCAAACACTTCCGGGAGCTGACTGTGGCTCAGACCATGAGGTTCTTATTGCAAAATTCAGGCTTAAATTGAAGAGAGTAGGGAAAACCACTAGGCCATTCAGGTATGGCTTAAATCAAATCCCTTATGATTATACAGTGGAGGTGACAAATAGATTCAAGGGATTAAATCTGGTAGACAGAGTGCCTAAAGAACTATGGATAGAGGTTCATAACACTGTATGAGAGGTGGTGACCAAAACCATCCCCAAAATAAAGAAATGCAAGAAGGCAATGTAGCTGTCTGAAGAGGCCTTACAAATAGCTGAGATTAGAAATAAAGGGAAAGGCAAAGGAGAAAGGGAAAAAGACACCAAACTGAATGTAGAATTCCAGGGACTAGCAAAGAGAGACAGAAAAGCCTTCTTAAGTGAACAGTGCAAAGAAATAAGAGGAAAACAATAGAATGGCAAAGACTACAGATCACTTCAAGAAAATTAGATACCAAGGGAACATTTCATGCAAAGATGGGCACAACAGAGGACAGAAACAGTGAGCAGAAGAGATTAAGAAGAGGTGGTACAAATATACAGAAAAACTATTTAAAAAAAGAAATAGAAAAGGTCTTAATGATCCAGATAACCGCAATCGTGTGATCACTCACTTAGAGCCAGACATCCTGGAGTGTGAAGGCAAGTGGGCCTCAGGAAGCATCACTATGAACAAACCTAGTAGAGGTGACAGAATGCCAGCTAAGCTGTTTAAAACCCTAAAAGATGATGCCGTTAAAGCAGTGCACCCATTAAGTCTGCAAATTTCCAAAACTCATCAGTGGCCACAGGACTGGAAAAGGTGAGCTTTCGTTCTAATCCCAAAGAAAGGCAATGCCAAAGAATGCTCAAACTACCATAGAACTGCACTCATTTCACATGCTAGCAAGATTATGCTCATAATACTTCAAGCTAGGCTTCAGTATTACGTGAACCGAAACCTTCCAGATGTACAAGCTGGATTTAGAAAAGGCAGAGGAAAAGAGATCAAATTGTCAGTATCTGCTGGATCATAGAAAAATCAAGGCAATTCCAAAAAACATCTACTTCTGCTTCATTGACTACACTAAAGCCTTTGACTGTGTGGATTACAACCAATTGGAAAATTCTTAAGAGATGGGGATACCAGACCACCTTACCTGTCTCCTGAGAAGCCTGTATGCAGAACAAGAAGCAACAGTTAAAACCGGACATGGAACAACGAACGGACTGGTTCCAAATTGGGAAAGGAGTACATCGAGACTGTATATTGTCACCCAGCTTATTTAACTTATATGCAGAGTACATCATGTGAAATGCAGTGCTGGATGACTCAGAAGTTGGAATCAAGATTGCTGGGAGAAATATCAACAACCTCAGATATGTCACTCAATTGCAGAAAGTGAAGAGGAACTAAAAAGCCTACTGCTGAGGCGGGTGAAAGAGAAGAGTGAAAATGGTGGCTTAAAACTCAACATTCAAAAAACTATGATCAGAGCATTCAGTCCCATCACTTCATGGCAAATAGATGGGGAAAAATTGGAAGCAGTGACTGATTTTATTTTCTTGGGCTCCAAAATCACTGCAGACAATGACTGCAGCCATGAAATTAAAAGATGCTTGCTCCTTGGAAGGAAAGCTATGACAAACCTAGACATTGTATTAAAAAGCAGAGATAACACTTCGCCAACAAGGGTCTGTACAGTCAAAGCTATGGCTTCTCTAGTAGTCATGTATGGATGTGACAGCTGGACCATAAAGAAGGTTGAGCACCAAAGAATTGATGCTATTGAGTTATGGTGCTAGAGAAGACTCTTGAGAGTCCCCTGGACAGCAAGAAGATCAAACTAGTCCATCCTAAAGAAAATCAGCCCTGAATATTCAATGGAAGGACTGAAGCTGAAGGTGAAGTTCCAATACTCTGGCCACTTGATGCAAAGATCCCATTCACTGGAAAAGACCCTGATGCTGGAAAAGATTGAGGGCAGGAGGAGAAGCTGGAGACAGAGGATGACATGGCTCGACAGCATCACTTGACTCGATGGACATGAGTCTGAACAAACTCTGGGAGATGGTGAAGGACAGGGAAGTCTGACGTGCTATAGTCCATGGGCTTGCAAAGAGAAGGACATGACTTATCAACTGAACAACAATGACAATTTAGTAAGTACTCAATAAATATTTATGAATTATTGGATGCATGTTTTATTACTTCACCAAATATTAAATCTGAAGGTAAGTGACTCCAGATTTGTTTCAGCAGTTCAGTAATGTAATTTAAGGACAAAGGGTTTCCCCATCTTTCCCTTCTTCCCATCTCCTTGCATTTCTGATATCTACTATCATGGTTACAAAACAGCTACAGTAGCTTCAACATAACACTTTCTAAAATGCTGCGGTACATGGGGTTGCAAAGAGTCGGACGCGACTGAACTGAACTGAAAATGACAAGGAACTGAAAGGAGGTAAGTTTTCTTCTTGCCAGTCTCTCTTATCAGTGAAAAAATCTTCCCAGTGGCTCTATTACAGACTGTCCCTTACTTCATTGGACAAAAGTGAATCTCATGTTTATACTTAAACCAATCCCTGACAAAAGAAATGTGCACGAGGTTATAATCAAAGATTTATCACCTGAGGTTGTGGAAGGTTATATATATATATATATCCTCTGAGCGCAATGAAACTGGAACAAAATCAGGGTTATATGAACTATGAAAGAAGGGAAAATAGCTCTTACAGAGGCAATGATTGCCTTTCAAACCCTCAATAATAAAATAAAAATAATAACAATAAAAAGTAGTATTTACTTAGTGCCAGACAGTGCTGTACATATATTTATTCACTATATAACCCAATTTCCTTCCTTTGGCAAGTTATGAGAAGGAAATATGATATTAAGGAAAATAAGACAAAAACAAAATAAAAACTAGTATATTCTCAACATGAACTGAATTTCAAGGAACAGACTACAAGTGAGGATGATATAAGAATATTTTTTTCACCTCTTCCTAGGTCTCATAAAATGACTTCATTATTTTCTATTTGTAATCAATTCCTAGGTAATATTCAGCTATATACAATGTAGTAGAATGTTTCCCTAACCCAAAAATGTGGAACTGCATACTACTGTATAATCCAAGCCACTGCTGGCTTCCATTATCCAGATGTGATCATATCTAAAATATTTTCCTTAAAAATTATAAACTCTTTCTGATTTTGCAGTCCTTAATAGCAATGCTTATTTAAAAGCAGGATACTGCCCTAAAGACAGAGAGTTTACTTTAAAACCTGATAAAATTTCGAGTTATTTAAAGTGCCTTTTAACAAGCTCAGGATCCATTTTTTCTCATTTCCCTATTATACTCAGAATAAATACATTCATGAGCCATGACTGCAGCACTATTAAAAAGGTAAAGGCAGATTTTTAGAGGACTGGTTTCAAAAGACCTGGACATAAAAGGAAGAGTACAGAGTCAAATAAAGGACATGACTAAATCATTGGCTAATTCATGTAACACCGTATTATCCCCAAAACATTAAAATACAAACTTCACTTACATATACTGGTGATTCAAAAATCTTAGTAATACTCTTTACTAGGAAGATCATAGCCTGTCTCATAATTATGTTGAAAAAGAATAGTGCATCATAAAAAAGTTAGAAAACTTTTCATGGGAAAAAACAGAAATAAGTGAGAAAAATGGAAAATCTAGTTAAGAGATTTACATAGAAGAATGCAAACAAAGGAATGACAAACTTTAAAAAGATTTCTAAATTTTTTTGGTTTAGTTTTATGTCAACAACAAAAGTTCTATCAGATCTCAGTCCAGTTACATAACCTTCAAAATTAAACTGGAACAGAATAAAACCCCAAACATTTTTAAAAGAAAACATGAGAGAAGATCTTTATCACCACAGGCTGAAAGGATTTGTTAGAGACAAAGATCAACAACCATAAGAGAAAAGATAGATATATTCCACTACCTCAAAATTAAAAAAAAATAAAATTCTGTTGATCAAACATATCACAACCTGGGAACAAGAACCTGAAATGTACCTATTGTCTAACAGAACGAATGGGCCACTGGCACTCACTTCATTTTCATCCCTTTTCATATTCTAGCATCTTTTACAGTAACTAAAATTCTAAAACTGTATTTCCAAAATTTCCTTGCAGCTGGTGTGCTGTATGGGATTAGTTTCAGCAGTGAGAGGCACTTGAGGGGGATATGGAAGGTGGAAGTGAGCTGAGAATATTTTCCTATAGGTATGACTGATGGCAAGCAAAACTGGTAGACTTGAGTGTTCTTGAAATCAGCAACCCATACCCTACTTTCCAGTGTCAAGTTTTTCAGCTTCACGAAAATGATGCTGTAGTGGTGGCTATAGCAGCATGAATTCCTGACCACAGCATCTCAGCCTCTATGGTATGACTCTAAAACCAATGATCTTACCTACATTTTAACTGAAAGTGACTAAATCTCTACTTGTTTGAAATGCCTACAATGGTTATGGTTAACACTGGCACACCAACAAATACTGACAATACAGATTATATAGATCTACTAAGGGAAAGATAAATAGAAAATGGGAAAAAGAAATGAATGTGCATTTCATGAGAAATCACATGGGTAAATAAATGCATATTGGTATTCAGAAAATGCAAATTAAAAACACAATGAAATACTATTTAGGACTCAAAATAATAAAAATTAAGAAACCTGGTAAGGGCAAGTGTTGATAAAAGATACGGATCAATAAAACTCATAAATATCACTTGTGGGATGAATATTGGCATAGCCACTTTGGAAATTAAGCTGGCGATATATTGCAGGATTGAATACCACATGGCCTATGACCCAGCAATTTCATCCCTTGAAATTCTTCTATTTATGCATGATACTGAGTGAAAAAAAGTGCGTTTCAGAAGACTAAATAATACTGTTTTATATAAGTTTAAAAAAAAATAACAATAGTATATCATGAGGCATAGATGTATGTATAAAAATTTAAAAAGCAAGGGAATGATAAAATTTCAAGACAGTATTAACTGCTGGCAGAGGGAAGGAGAGGGATGACATAGGGAAAGAAAACATGGATAATATCATGTATGAAACAAGTCGCCAGTCCAGGTTCGATGCATGATACTGGATGCTTGGGGCTGGTGCACTGGGACGACCCAGAGGGAGGGTATGGGGAGGGAGGAGGGTTCAGGATGGGGAACACAGGTATATCTGTGGTGGATTCATTTCGATATTTAGCAAAACTAATACAATATTGTAAAGTTTAAAAATAAAATAAAATTTAAAAACAATAAATAAATAAAAAAAGAAAGAAAACATGGATAGGTGTACCAGTATTGATAACATTTTAGCTTTTAACTGGATGGTGGGCTGACAGGCTTTCTTTTTATTGGTATGTTTCCTAATGTATTTATATATTGCATGCTATTCTACTACTAATGATTGCTAAACATTTATAAAGTGTTTATTATATACCCTATTTTAAGCATTTACTTTATCCTTTATAGTCAGCTCTATGACACAGGTTCTGCTATTATCTCCCATTTATAGATGAGGAAACTAAAGCACAAAGAGGTTAAGTAACTGTCCGAGGTCATATACCTTGAAAGCAATGGAGCCAGGAGTCAAAGAGGACATCAGGCCCCAGAGTCCACATTCATAACCAGTATACTACATGAATAAAATACCAAGTAACAATAAAAGTTACCTAAGACAAAAATAAAATAACAAACAGTTCATTGATCTACCTTTCATTTTCCTTGGTGACATTTTCAAATTGTAGTTTCATCTCACCCATCTGTTTCTGAAAGAATAAAATATAGCTGTAGGAAAACATCTTCAAGACATTTAGATCTATATTAAGTATTAATAGTTCATTCATATGCATGCAATCTGTGACACTAGTCTATAGATAAGAAATTATTATTCACGTCTAACAATAAATATTAGATATTTTAATGATATACAGAACATTCTGAATAGAATATAAATAAAACTTTCTTATGTAATATATTAAGAAATATTTATAAATAAGTTGTATGATTTATAGATGTTTATAGTAAAAGAAAGATATTCCTCAATATGTCACTGTAAGAAACACTAGATGATCCCTAGACCTTGACTAAGTCTTGTTTCATCCTACTTTAGGTGGAAGTCCATGTAAGTGTGCTTAAATTTTGAAAAGTAAAATGTTAATGGTGAAAAAAAGCAAATAAAGATCTTTAGCAATAATTCATTCAGTCTCTGAATGACTTCTTTTATTAGTTGTTTGATCTCTCTGCATATACAAGATTGTTACAGCAAACCAATGTGGTTACTAACACATACAGTAGTAGGAAATACAGTTTAAAAAAAAAAATCACTAAATAAAATACCAGTAAGAATAAAATACACATTGAAAAGGGAATGAAATGAAGGTATTTTTAATTTTTTCTGAGGGGTTAAAGGGATTGTAAGATTTCAACAGAAAAGGAAGGACATTTCGAGCAGGGTGAAATATGAGTAAAAGCAAAGAAGCAAAAACTATTAGACAACACAGGCATAGTTGTCAGTTCTCAATAAGAGTAAATGAGCAAATGGAGATCAGGAAGGAGGCCATGTAAAACCATACTTAAAACAAAACTGCAATCAACTCATGATCTGCCCGTTAGTCTTGACTGGGTACCCTAGGCTAAAGGAGAAGTGCCAAGCCTGGAGTGAAACTGGCAAGGGAAGGCTGGAACAGGCAGAGCTCCAAGCCTTTCTCTCTTCCTGTCAACCAGAGAAGCTCAAGGCAGCTTGGTCTAGGAAATCAGTAACAGCCAATTATAACTACAAAGTTGGCTTGAAAGGTGAACCTTTCCCAGCTCCCTGCTGTGCCTGAATCACAATTAAATCAAAATGAATGAATTCACTACCAGATAACTGAGAACTGACCATACATAGAGCGATGCAATGAAAGGTAAAATTGGAAAGGCAGGTGGCAGGTCTTGAATGTCATGCTAACTAAGAGGTTTGGACTTTATTGTAGCAATTATTCCTGCTTTGTATTTTTTTTTTTTAGATTGATCGTAAAAATTTTCAAAAACGTCAGTGTATCTTGAAAAATATTTTTCAAATAATTAGGTGGGATGTATGCACTAATATGGATTCAGGGTAAATTGTTACAGTAACACTAAAGATTTTTTACTGTAAAATATTTCAAAATATTTAAGAGTTGGAAGGAAATAAAATTCAGCCATAACTTTCTTATCATCAAAATTTCCCCAATTATTTACATTTTCTGGAAGAAAATCTTTCATATAGAGAATTATTATGAAAAATTTCCTGCTTTTGAGATACACTATTTTTTGACTGGGTCAATAAGATAAGCCACAAGAACTAATGCTAATCAATAATATCTATGTGAGCAAGTGTTAGAAGTAGCTGTCAACATCTTTTTTCTCCCTAAAAGTAGCAACTATTCTTAACACAAACCCTTGGGCGTTCTGCTACACCTACCTCTTTTTTGAAATTAATCCAGTAATCACTTTAGATGGAGAATGACAAATGGAAAATGAAGTTAAATATCTTAGTAAACTAGCTGATTAAAGAGATAAAGGAATCAGACTGATTATAGAAAAAATTAAAAATTTAAGTTTAATTTCAAGAAACTAGATATTCCATTTTACAACTAACACACCACAGGTCATTATAGTAAATTTTGAGAGAGTGAATTCAGCAGGAACTTTCATTATCCTAAAAATTGGAGAAGGAAATGGCAACCCACTCCAGTATTCTTGCCTGGAGAATCCCATGAACAGAGAAGCCTAGCAGGCTACAGTCCATGGGGTTGCAAGAGTCAGACACGACTTAGCAACTAAAGAGAGAGAGAGAGATCCTAAAAATAAAAGCAAAATGTCATCTTTGCAAAAGAGAGCTCTCTGTTACTGTCAGTTAAAAACAGCTCTATAGCCAAAAAAAAAAAAAAACCCAAAAAAACCCAACCCAATCAAAAATGGGCAGAAGACCTTAACAGACATTTCTCCAAAGAAGACATACAGATGGCCAACAGGCACATGAAAAGATGCTCAACATCACTAATTACTGAAGACATGCAATTCAAAACCACAATGAGTATCACCTCAGACTACTCAGAACAGTCATCATCAAAATGTCTACAAATAGTAAATACTGGAGAGGGTGTGGAGAAAAGAGAACCTTCCTACACCGTTAGTGGGAGTGTAAATTGGTACAATCACTACAGAAAACAGTATAGAGGTTCCTTAAAAAATGGAAAGCAGAATTACCATGTGATCCAACAATCCCATTCTTGGGCATAGTCCAAAAAATACTAATTCTAATTCAAAAACTCTAATTCAAAAAGATATATGCACCCCAATGTTCATAGCAGCACAATCTGCAACAACCAAGACTTGGGGGCAACCTAAGTATCTATCAACACATGAACAGATAAAAAAGATGTGCGATATATATAAACACATTACACACACATATACGTATAAACACACACATACACAATGGAATATTACTCAAGCCATACACAATGAAGTAATGCATTTGCAGCAACATGGATGGTCTTAGAAATTAACATCTAAGTAAAGTAAGTCAGAGAAAGACAAATATCATACAATATCACTTATATGTAGAATCAAAAATTGATACAAATTAACAGAAACAGACTCACTGACATAGAAAACAAACTTATGGTTGCCAAAGGGAAAAGAGGGGAGAGGGATATATTAGGGATTTATAGATACACACTATACAGGGATTAAGACACAGGTATTTATAGATACACACTATTATATATAAAACAAACAACAAGAACCTACTGTATAGAACAGGGAACTAGATTCAGTATCTTATACTAACTTCTAATGGAAAATAATCTGAAAAAGAATACACATATATACACAAACATATAAATGTGGATAACAGAATCACTTTGCTGTACACTTGAAACTAACACAATGCTGTAAATTGATTATAGGTAAATATTTTCTTCCTTAGCAAAGGATTTGTGAAGAAACAATTTCTATTTACCTCTTTTTTAAAGAAAATATTACCAAAGGATTAACACATATGATTTCATACCTGATAATATTTCAGCTGACCATTTAGTTCTTCCAAATGCTTATCATACTCAGTTATAAGAGGAACTAAAAAGCTAAGAAAAAATGCAAAGTTAGAAAAATGCATATTCTGTTTAATCTAGTTTAATAAGTATATAACATGAAATAAATAAACATCAAAACTTTTATGTTAATTTTCTCCATCAAAACTTTTATATTCATTTTCTCCATAGCAATCAATACTTTACCTTTTTCCTAAACCAGAGATTCTCACAGCCTTAGCTCAATTAATATCTCAAGCTGAATAACTTTTTTTTTTATTGTAGGGGCTGACCTATGCACTGTAGGATCTTAAGCAGCATTACTGGCCTCTGCCCATTAGGTGCCACTAGTGCCCTTGCCCTCCACGCAGTGACAAGCAAAACCGTTAGCAGACGTTGGCAAGTATCTGGGGAGGGAAGGGAAGCAAAATCACCCAGTTGAGAGCCACTCTTAGAGATGATGATAGCAGCTTTTTTTTCCCTTGTCAATTCAATGACAGGTCATTTAAACCTAATTAGAGCAGACTAGAAAATAAACATTCCTAATACTAAAAAAAATTTTTAACAATAATTAAACACAATTAAGAAAATATTTTCTGGTAACACAGCCTTACCTTTGGTCAGCTGCCAAGTTTTCTAATGTGTCATCTCCATCTCCTTTGAAGACACCTTTCTGTAATAGAAAATAATGCATCTTAAAATTTTATTTTCTCATATCGCTTGAGCCTCAACTGACAGAAGTTTAAAATTAAATACAATTAAAAATGTTATAACCTTAGAAAATCTGTTACTGCAATTACAAAAGAGAAAGAAAAAATAATTGATGCTGAAAACGTTTCACTAAATGTTAACACCTGTACATAAGAAAACTCTTGGTAAACTAGAAATAGGAAGAAAATTCTCAATTGATAAAGAATCTCTACCAAAAACCTATATCGATTTCTATTCTTGACAGTGAAACATCAGAAGTGCTGCACAAAATTCAGTAATAATACAAGGCTGCGCATTAGCACTGCTAAAATTCAACATTGTACCAAAGACTCCAATCAGTGGAATCTGCTGCAGGGACACGGAGTTGGAGACCTAAAGCTGAAAAAGAAGATGCAATACTGTTCTCGTTCACAGGGTATTACCTAGAAAACTCACTCTACAATCTACCAATTATAAAGACCGAAAATAGAGAATACAGGTCGCCAGATATAACTGCATCTCCAGATCTGATTGGGGGTGGTTGGAGTTTTGATCAGGACTACAGCACACGGGGCTAGAAATAAAGACCAGGAGGAGGAGTAGGGGCAAACATAAAGGAGTATCAAGAAAGGGTGAGTAACGAGGGAGGAGCAAGATGAACAAGGCAGCAAATGGATGGTCTGGAAGGACCAGGGGGAGATCCAGGAACAAAAATCCTTAAAGTAGGGGCAAGAAGAGATGACACTAGTCAGAAGAGGGGAAAAGATATAGCATGACACTGAAACAGGTGGACAATGCTGGGAAGCAGACTGAGGGCTAAAAGACTGGGGAGGCAGGTGGGCTGGATAACATGGGCAACAAGGATCAGAAATAGGAAGTGGAGGCAGAGATTGGAAGGGAAAAATTAGAGGGAGCTCTTCTTTTTTTTTGTTTGTTTTTTAATGGCATTTCTGTACTTATCTTGTGAAAATGAGTAACCAGCAGAAACTGAGAGCTGCTCCAGCGACTATCTCACATACTACTGCTGGCATCACCTTGAGTTGGAATGCCCACTATGAGATATAGAAAAACAGATATGATTTGTGGTTACCAGAGGTGGGGTCCAAGGGGAGGGAGAAATGGATGAAGTTGGTCAAAAGCCACAATTTATAAGACCCACTTAAAAGCTAAATAAGTACTGGGGATATAAAGTACAATATAATTAAGATTAACATTGTTGTCAGTAGGCCCTTCCTATACAGTAAGTCTAGTTACCATCTGTCACCTGACGAAGATACTACATTATTATTGACGCTATTTCCCACATTGTATATTGCATTCTGTGTGTCATGTATTTTGTAACTGAAAGTTAACTTAATGTCCCATACCTATTTCAAACATACCCCGACCCTGCCTCTCTTCTGGCAACCAGTTTATTCTCTGCATCTATGGCTGTGTTTCTGTTTTGTTATTTTTATTCATCTGTTTTAAGATTTCATACACAAGGGAAATCATACGGTTATTTGTCCTTCTCTGACTTATTTCACTTAGTATAATACCATCTAGGACCATACATGTCAACAAAAATGCAGAGATTTCATTCTTTTTTTATGGCTGATTATGAAGATCTAGAAGACCTTCTAGAACTAACACCCAAAAAAGATGTCCTTTTCATTATAGGGGACTGAAATGCAAAAGTAAGAAGTCAAGATATACGTGGACTAACAAACAAGAGATGCCTTGGAGTACAAAATGAAGCAGGGCAAAAGCTAACAGAGTTTTGCCAAGAGAACACACAGGTCATAGCAAACATCCTCTACCAACAACACAAGAGAAGACTCTACACATCGACACGACCAGATGGTCAACACCGAAATCAGACTGATTATATTCTTTGGAGCCAAAGATGGAGAAGCTCTATATAGTCAAAAAAAAAAAAAAAGACTGGGAACTGGCTGTGGCTCAGATTATGAACTTCTTATTGCTAAATTTAGACTTAAGTTGAAGAAACTAGGGGAAAACCACTAGACCATTCAGGTATGACCTAAATCAAATCCCTTATGACTATACGGTAGAAGTGAGAAATAGATTCAAGGGATTTGATCTGATAGACAGAGAGCCTGAAGAACTATGGATGGAGGTTCCTGACATTGTAAAGGAGGCAGTGATTAAGACCATACCCAAGGAAGAAAAAAATGCAAAAAGACAAATGGTCATCTGATGAGGCCTTACAAATAGCTGAGAAAGAAGCTAAAAGACAAAGGAGAAAAGGAAAGATATACACATTTGAATGCAGAGTTCCTAAGAATAGCACAGAGAGATAAGAAAGCCTTCCTCAGTGATCAATGCAAAGAAACAGAGGAAAACAATACAATGGGAAAGACTAGTGATCTCGTCAAGAAAATCAGAGATACCAAGGGAACATTTCATGCAAAGATGGGGACAATAAAGGATGAAAATGGTATGGACCTAACAGAAGCAGAAGATATTAAGAAGAGATGGCAAGAATACAGACAAGAACTATACAAAAAAGATCTTCATGACCCAGATAACCACGATGGTGTGCCAGACATCCTGGTATGAAAAGTCAGGTGGGCCTTAGAATGCATTACTATGAACAAAGCTAGTGGAGGTGATGGAATTCCAGTTGAGCTATTTCAAATCCTAAAAGATGATGCTGTTTAAGTGGTGCAATCAGTAAGTCAGTAAATTTGGAAAACTCAGCAGTGGTCACAGGACTGGAAATGGTCAGTTTTCATTCCAATCCCAAAGAAAGGCAATGCCAAAGAATGTTCAAACTACTGCACAATTGCACTCATCTCACAAGCTAGCAAAGTAATGCTCAAAATTCTCCAAGCCAGGCTTCAACAGTATGTGAACCATGAACTTCCAGATGTTCAAGCTGGATTTAGAAAAGGCAGAGGAACCAGAGATCAAATTGCCAAGATCTGCTGGATCATCAAAAAAGCAAGAGAGTTCCAGAAAAATAACTACTTCTGCTTTATTGACCATGCCAAAGCTTTTGACTGTGTGGGTCACAACAAACTGTGGAAAACTGTAAAAGATATGGGAATACCAAACCACCTTACCTGTCTCCTGAGAAATCTGTATGCCAGCCAAGAAGCATCAGTTAGTACCAGACATCAAACAACAAAATGGTTCCAAATTGAGAAAGGAGTACGTCAAGGCTGTATAGTGTTATCCTGCTTATTTAACTTATATGCAGACTACATCTTGTGAAATGCCAGGCTGGAGGAAGCACAAGCTGGAATCAAGACTGCCAGGAGAAATATCAATAACCTCAGATATGCAGATGACACCACCCTTATGGCAGAAAGTGAAGAACTAAAGAGCCTCTTGATGAAAGTGAAAGAGGAGAGTGCAAAAGTTGGCTTAAAACTCAACATTCAGAAAACTAAGATCATGCCATTCAGTCCAATCTCTTCATGGCAAACAGATGGGGAAATAATGGAAACAGTGAGAGACTTTAGTTTTGGGGGGCTCCAAAAAGCACTGCAGATGGTGACTGCAGCCATGAAATTAAGAGACACTTGCTCCTTGGAAGGAAGTTATGACCAACCTAGACAGCATATTAAAAAGCAGAGACATTACTTAGCCAACAAAGGTCCATTTGGTCAAGGCTATGGTTTTTCCAGTGGTCATGTATGTATGTGAGAGTTGGACTAGAAAGTAAAGCTGAGTGCTAAAGAACTGATGCTTTTGAATGTGGTGCTGGAGAAGACTCTTGAGAGTTCCTTGGACTGCAAGGAGAGCAAACCAGTCAATCCTAAAGGAAATCAGTCCTGAATGTTCACTGGAAGGACTGATGCTGAAGCTGAAACTCCAATACTTTGGCCACTGATGAGAAGACCTGACTCACTGGAAAAGATCCTGATGCTGGGAAAGACTGAAGGCAAGAGAAGAAGGGGATGACAAAGGATGCAATGGTTGGATGGCAGCGCCGATGCAATGGACACGAGTTTGAGCAAGCTCCAGGAGTTGCTAATGGACAGGGAAGCTTGGAGTGCTGCAGTCCATGGGGTTGCAAAGAGTCGGAAATGACTGAGTGACAGAAATGAACTGAACTGAATATTCCATTGGGCTTTCCTGGTGGCTCAGCAATAAAGAATCCACCTGCCAACGCAGGAGGTGCAGGTTCAACCCCTGGGTCGGGAAGATTCCCTGGAGAAGGAAATGGTAACCACTCTAGTATTCTTGCCTGGGAAATGTCATGGACAGAGGAGCTCGGTGGGCTTCTGTGTCCATGGGGTCGCAAAGTTGGACATGATTTAGTTACTAAAGCAACAACAATATTCCATTGCACATATGTACCACATCTTCTTTATCCATTCACCTATAGATGGGCACTTAGGGTGTTTCTATATCTTGGCTATTGTAAATAATGCTGCAATATATCATATTCTAAAGATATATACAAATGTGCATATATCTTTAGAATTAATGTTTTTCTTTCTTTGAAAATGCTCGGATGTGGAATTGCTGGTTTGTATGGTAATTCTATTTTCCATGTTCAGAGGAGCCTCCATACATTTTCCATAGTGGACGTACCAATTTACATTCTTACCAACATTGTGCATGTGTTCCCTTCATTGCACATCCTAGCCAACATTTGTTATTTCTAGTATTTTTGATAATAGCTGCTCTGACAGACATGCTTTCCGTTTTTCACCACTGAGCACCATACTGGCTGCAGGGTTTTCACATATGGACTTTACCAGATGTAAGTGTGTTCCCTCTATATACACTTGGTTCAGAGTTCTTATAAATGAATGTTAAATTTCTTAAAAAGCTTGTTTTTCGCATTGAGATAATCATATGATTTCTATTCTTCAATTTGTTAATATGGTGTATTTTACTGACTAATTTGCCAATGCTGAACCATCCTAGAATCTATGATAAATCCCATTTAAGCATGGTGTATCTGCTCTCTTGGAACTGCTTTTGTTGCACTTCATAGATTTTGGATCATGTTTCCATTTTCATTTGTCTCCAGGTATTTTCTGATTTCCCCTTGATTTCTTCAGTGACTCATTGGTTGTTTAGTAGCATATTGTCCAGCCTCTGTGAGTTTGTATTTTTGCAGCTTTTCTTTAAATAGTTGATTTTAATCCATAGTTTTGTGGTTGGAAAAGGTGCTTGGTATGTGAAATGATTTTTAATACTGAATTCAGCTTTTTTAACAGATGAAAGACTACTCAGATTTCTACTGCTTTTTGTATCAGTTTTAGTTAAGTTTTACTTTTTCAGGCATTTTGTCTATTTCACCTACATGGTCAAAGATATTAGTGTAAAGTTGTTTATAAATCACCCTATAATCATTTTAAATGTATATTTAATCATTTTAAATGATATTGCACCTGTAGTAATATCAAAATTTTTGTCTGATCCTTATAATTTGCTTTTTCTCTATTCTGCAGTTATTGATTGTTGATTCAAATGCCATAAGAGATACAGAAGTTTCCTTTGAGGAGACTGGCAAAGATGGGGGTAGAAAGATCCTGAATTCACTTCTTCTCACGAGCACACCAAAATCACAACTTTCTGCAGAATAGCCATCACCGGAGAAAATCAGAACCTATACAGAAAAGGTCTTCCATAAACAAAGACATAAAGAAGGAATGATAACAAGACAGGTAGGAGGGAAAGCACACTCAAGATATAATCAAGTCCCACGCCCCAGGTGGGCAATGCACAATGGAGAATAATTATAATATAGTACTTCTCCCACACGAGGGAGGGTTCTAAGGCTCACGTTGGGCTCCCCAGTCTGGGGATTCCTGAACCAGGAAAAGGAGCTCCCAGAGTATCTGGCTTTGAAGGCCAATGAGCCTTAATATTGGGAGATCCAAAGGACTGAGGGAAATGAGACTTCACTCTTACAGAGTAAACACAAAGTTTCACATGTACTGGGAACCAGGGCAAAAGAAATAAATTGATAGAAGCCTGGACCAGACAAACATGGTTGCCTTGGGAAAACTCCTGGAGGGGTGCAGGGTGGCTGTGGCTCACCCTGAAGACAGAGAAACTTGCGGCAGACATATGTGGGGGCTATCTACAGCATGGACTCTGCAGTTGGTGGCCTCCATCTTGAGATCCGCCTTCAAATTCATCAGTGCCAAGAGCTGACCCCACCCAACAAGTGGCAGGCACCAATGCTGACACAGCTCATCAAACAACTAACTGGGCAAGGTCACGGCCCACCCGTCAGCAGACAGCCCGCCTAAAGACTTCCTGAGCATACAATCACCTCTAGACATGCCTCTTGACATAGCGCTGCACATCAGAGACCCAAGACTCAGCTCCACTCACCAGCGGGCAGGCACCAACTCTGAACTCCAGGAAGTATACACTAGCCTCCAGAACAGCCTCACACACCAGAGGTGAGACAAGAGATGCAAGAAAACCACAGTCCTTCCGTGTGCATATCTAGCCGGCCTACATCAGGAAAAACCCTACCCTAGGATCAGATGGGTCCCAGTCCTGCCACAAAGCAGGCCAATGCAAACTTCAAGACATCACAAAGCACATACCAAACTGTATCAGTAACCACCCCCATCTGACAGCAGGTGTGAGGTCTCTGGATCCTTCAGTCAGACTCCAGGACCCAGAGCTCTGCATGCCAGTGGTCTGGCACTAACCCCAGGACCTGGCTTCAACCACCAGTGTGGGTAAGCAATGGCCTGGAGTCTTCTGGATGCAGACACTGCCCACCAGTGAGCCAGTACTAACCCCACAGCTCCCTATGGTTCTGCTGCCAGCCACCTTGTGACTATGTCCCATTAACCAGTAGTCAGCAGCATCCACACAACACAGTGCCTGGCAACTAACCAGGCTGGGGCCAAACACACCTACCAAATTGTCGAATAGTCAGCCTGCCACAACAGAAGGACCCACGCAGCCCTACTGGAGCAAGTCCTAGAATACACAGCTTGAGTGACGAGAGGGTTGTGTGCTGCTGGGACACATCATACCTCTCCAAGGTCAATAAATGTAACAAAACTACCATATACATAAAAATGGGAATAGCAACTTAGGAAAAATGAGATAGCACAAGAACATGTCCCAGCCAAAGGAACAAGATAAAATCCGAAAGAAATAAGTGACGTTATGATAAGCATCTACCTGAGGGAAGGTCAGAGCAATGATTATAAAGATGATCAAAGAACTCAGGAGGAGAATGGATGTACAGAGCAAGAAGTCAGAAGTTTGCAGAAAATACATAGAACCACAGAGAGATGAATACAATAATGGAAACAAAAAATACACTAGAAGGAATCAACAGTAGACTAAATGATACAAAGGAATGGATCAGAGAACTGGAAGACAGAGAACTGGAAATCACTGCTGCTGAACAGAAAAATGAATGAAAAGAAATAAGGACAGTTTAAGAGACCTCTGGGACAACATCAAGCACATTAATATTTGCATTATAGAGATCCAACATTATAGGGAGCCAACATTCACCGGATCATCGAAAAAGCAAGAGAGTTCCAGAAAAACATCTATTTCTGCTCTATTGGCTATGCCAAAGCCTCTGACTGTGTGGATCACCACAAACTGGAAAATTCTGAAAGAGATGGGAATACCAGACCACCTGACCTGCCTCTTGAGAAACCTGTATGAAGGTATGGAGGCTAATTACTTTACAATATTGTAGTGGTTTTTGCCATACATTGACATGAATCAGCCATGAGTGTACATGTGTTCCCCATCCTGAACCCTCCTCCTACCTCACTCCCCATCCAATCCCTCAGGGTCATCCCAGTGCACCAGCCTTGAGCACCCTGTCTCATGTATCGAACCTGGACTGGAGATCTATTTCACATATGATAATATACATGTTTCAATGCTTTTCTCTCAAATCATCCTACTCTCGCCTTCTCCCACAGAGTCCAAAATCTGTTCTTTACATCTGTGTCTCTTTTGCTATCTCGCATATAGGGTCATCGTTACCATCTTTCTGATTAGAAGAAACTACAAAATTCTTCACACAGTAATACCAGCAATGTCTGATTCATTTTTTTCTTCATACTTTCCAGTATTTGACTTTTCAGTGGAGCTATGTTTTCTTTTAACCATTCTGGAAGGTTATGTTGTGACATCTCATCATGGTTTCAATTTTTTAAATTAACCTAGTAACTAACTCTTAAATTCTTAAAGAGATGGGAATATCAAACCACCTGAGAAACCTGTACGCAGGTCAAGAAGCAACAGTGAGAAATGGACATGGAAAAACAGACTGGTTCAAAATTGGGAAAAGGTGTACGTCAAGGCTGTATACTGAACCTAGCTTATTTATTTTATATACACAGTACATCATGCCAAATGCTGAGCTGGATGAAGCTCAAGCTGGAATCAAGATTGCCAGAAGAAATATGCACATGACAATACCCTAATGGCAAAAAGCGAAGTGGAACTAAAAAGCCGCTTAATGAAAGGGAAAAAGAAGAGTCAAAAAGCTGGCTTAAAACACAACATTCAAAAAACGAAGATCATGGCATCCAGTCCCATCACTTCATGTCAAATAGATGGGAAAAAAATGGCAACAGTGCAAGACTATTTTCTTAGGCTCTAAAATCACTGTGGACAGTGATTGCAGCCATGAAATTAAAAGATGCTTGCTCCTTGGACGAAAAGCCAGGACAAACCTAGTTCAGTTCAGTCGCTCAGTCGTGTCCAACTCTTTGCGACCTCGTGGACTGTATGCCATGTAGGGCCACCCAAGATGGGTGGGTCATGGTGGAGAGATCTGACAGAATGTGGTCCACTAGAGAAGGGAATGGGAAACCACTTCAGTATTCTTGCCTTGAGAACCCCATGAACAGTATGAAAAGGCAAAATGATAGGACACTGAGAGATGAACTCCCCAGGTCAGTAAGTGCCGAATATGCTACTAGAGATCAGCGGAGAAATAACTCCAGAAAGAATGAAGGGATGGAGTCAAAGCAAAAACAGCACCCGGTTGTGGATGTGACTGGTGATGAAAGCAAGGTCCAATGCTGTAAAGAGCAATATTGTATAGGAACCTGGAATGTCAGGTCCATAAGTCAAGGCAAATTGGAAGTGGTCAAACAGGAGATGGCAAAAGTAAACATTGACAGTTTAGGAATCAGTGAACTAAAATGGACTGGAATGGGTGCTTTACTTGCAATAGATGCATAATAAATTAGTGATGAGTTTCTTCCAGATTACTCAGAAAGCCATTCTTCTAAAAAGTATTTAATAATCTTCTAGTATTTAAATCCAAACTATTCAACTTAACAATTCAAGGTCCTCTATAATGTGGGAACAATCTACCTTTCCTAACCTTATTTTCAATTACTTCTTTCACATATGCCAAACACATTACAGAAACTGAAGTATGCTTTAGTCCCTAAATACAACTCTCATTTTCTTACCCACTTTGGCTACTCATCATGCCAGTGGGTCCAGCTACAATGCTCTTCACCATGCCCTCTTTTGGCTCCCCACTGAAGTTTTCGAAATCCTACCTACTTAGCAGTGCCTCTCAGATACACTACATATCCTCCAGGAAACTCCCAGATCTCTCCAACTATACATGATCTCCTTTTTTTCTCTTATTACTAATAGCTGGTTTTAAAGTTCTTAAAAGATTCAAATATTATGCCTTTTATCCAATTATTTAATATTTCTCATCCCATATTTTTATAAGTCTCTATGTTCCTCTAAAATTGCTATTTTATTTTACATACCTTTACATTGCCAAAACCCCTGGCACAGTGCCTTACATAAAGATGGTGCTCAATATATATTAAGGTGAATTCAGTGAAGACATTGCTCCATAACTATCTTCTAAGGATAGCTGCTAAGGAGATACAAATGCAAAAATAAATGACTCAATAATCTAATTTATAAAAGCTGTAACATTCTGAAATAAAAGTAATAAATCAAAACATAAGATAAATATTTTAAAATAAAAATACAGATTCAGCAACCCCTTCTTACTTGCTAGTAAAACTTTAGGAATTAGAGACTGCATTATTTCCTAAAAAATCAGGTTGGGAGAATAGGATTGAAATTGACTTATTATAAAAGTATTTATAAGACTTTATATTCCCTAAAACAAAATTTAAACAAATTATACAAAAGAAAAGAAATATTTATAGAATTTAAAAAATCTTGAAAAATGGATATTGTATAATTAATTTATATCTATTTTTATCCCAAGATGACTTCCTGAGATGACAGTGATGATTAATCACAGAGAGTGGCAATAATATTGGATTGTAGTCAGATAAACTAATTTTATAGACACTTTTCTTCCTCTAAGACAACTACATACTCTTTAAGTATTGTAATTACAGTTCTGAATGTTTAATTTTGTCTTCCTGATTTTAATCAGCATCACAGGCTACCAAATAGCATCCTTTCCTCTATCCTTTGGAAGAAAACAAAGTATAGGTTGACTAGCATTTTGTGAAGGTGTTCTTGTACATTTCAGAGGGTTGCAGCAAACTCTTACACCTTTCATTCTTATCAAGAGAAGGCTGATTTTCATCAATAAAGGTGGCTGAAGTATGACCTAAGAAACTGATAAACTCCTAAATTCAGACTCATTAAAATCCTAAATTACTGATTTCTATCTTCACTAGATTATGGGATGAGGCAAATCAACTCCTCAGTTTTACCTGAGTAATCCATCACATGCAGAGTTTAGAACTGCACTACCTAAAAAACAATAGCCATAAGCCACATTTCAGTTCAGTTTAGTCACTCAGTCGAGTCCGACTCTTTGAAACCCCATGTACTGACTGTACCACACCAGGCTTCCCTGTCCATCACCAACTCCCAGAGCTTGCTCAAACTCATGTCCATCGAGTCAGTCAGATCATCCAACCATCTCATCCTCTGTCATCCCCTTCTCCTCCTGCCTTCAATCTTTCCAGCATCAAAGTCTTTTCCAGTGAGTCAGTTATTCACATCAGGTGGCCAAAGTATTGGTGTTTCAGCTTCAGCATCAGTTCTTCCAATAAGCATTCAGGACTGATCTCCTTTAGGATGGACTGATTGGATCTCCTTGCAGTCCAAGGGACTCTCAAGAGTCTTTTCCAACACCACAGTTCAAAAGCATCAATTCTTCAGCACTCAGCTTTCTTTATGGTCTAACTCTCATATCCATATATGACTAGTGGAAAAACCATAGCTTTGCTTTGATTAGATGGACTTTGGTCGGCAAAATAATGTCTCTGCTTTTTAATATGCTGTCTAGGTTGGTCATAGCTTTTCTTCCAAGGAGTAACCGTCTTTTAATTTCATGGCTTCAGTCACCATCTGCAGTAATTTTGGAGCCCAAGAAAATAAAGTCTATCACTGTTTCCATTGTTTCCCCATCTATTTGCCATGAAGCGATGGGACCAAATGCCATGATCTTCGTTTTTTGAAAGGTGAGTTTTAAGCCAGCTTTTTCACTCTCCTCTTTCACAGTCATCAGGAGGCTCTTTAGTTTCTCTTTGCTTTCTGCCATAAGGGTGGTGTCATCTGTGTATCTGAAGATATTGATATTTCTCCCAGCAATCTTGATTCTAGCTTGTGCTTCATCCAGCCTGGCATTTTGCATGATGTACTCTGCATAAGCCACATTAGTCTATTCAAATTTAAAATTTCTTAAGTGAAAATCAGATAAAAGACCTGTCAGTTGTGTAGCTTAATTTCCAGTGCTTAACTGCCCCATGTGTTACTGGCTACCATATTAAAAACTACTGAACTATACAGCATTTCCATGATCACAGAAAGTTCCACTGAACAGTACTGGTCTAGAAAGCTTGTAATTTGACTTAAATAGTACAAGTGGTTGGTTATATTGTTATCGATCAAGTTTTATATTTCTAAACTCATGATCAACAAGAGTAGCCCTACTATTCCTTCAACATAAATTTCAAATAACTATTATTGGATTACAATTGGCCCAGCTCTTATACATTATATAAGACATGCCTAATTTCTTCCTGCCTCAGAGCCTCTTCTTGGCTTTTTCCTTGGCTTTTTCTTCACTTTTAGTGCCAACTTAAATGTTGCTACCATAAAGAAGTCTTCTCTGCCTTTTCTACCAAAAACAAGTCTCAGCCACCACCACACTGTATACACATTAATCTCTCTCAGCACCCTGTTTATTTTGTTCATAAACTATCACAGTTTTTGTTCATTCATTTCTCTCTCTTCCACTGAAAGAGGATCCTTTGCATATCTTATTCATAGGTCTGTCCCTAGAGCTTACCTAGTGGTCAAGCACTCAAAATTTGTTGAATATATTAATGTTTGCTCTATCAGTGAATAAATGTGCACAATGACTGTCTTTTCCTCCCACAACCAACTCATACCTCTTAGCACCATGCTTTATTTATTTATTTATTCCTTCCTTTTCTTTCTAGTTTATGTTATTTCCTCTCTTTCCTGAGTCTCAATATTTAAAAAAAATTCTGAGTTCAAGGGCTAACAGGCAGAAAAACAAGTTTCATGCTAGAAAAGGAAGATACTTTTAAGAGAGTTTTCAGAGAAAATAAACTTATTTTTAATATTCCACTCTGTCCCTCAGCAAGTACAAAAAGAGCAAAAACACTTATCCCATCCCTAGTACATACATGTATAATACTAGTATGGCACAGGTTACAAAGAGGATTCAGTTAGCTTTCATGTGAGAAAAGGGAGTGATTTAAGGGGGTGGGGGAGTAGGAGGAAAGAAATGAGGCAAAAAGGATATGACCCACTCACCTTCTTGAATAAAATCTTTTTATCTTTGAATATTTGTCAGCCAGTGCCCACTACTACACTCTCAAAGAGCAATGTGATTTGAAATACTTTTTATTTATACAGAAAAAAAAAAAATAATCAAAGAAAGACAACTAAATTTCACAACAACCTGAAGGAGTCATTCAAGAAATTAGTTATGTAAAATATCTTTAGCTTTACATATTTAAGATAGAATATTATTCAGCCATTAAAAATGAAATAAACCCAATCAAAAAATGAGCAGAAGATCTAAACAGACATTTCTCCAAAGATGGCTAAGACGCACATGAAAAGATCACTTTATTCTTAGAGAACTGTGAATCAAAACTACAATGAGGTATCACTTTACACTGGTCAGAATGGACATCATCAAAAAAATCTATAAACAATAAATGCTGGAGAGTGTGTGGAGAAAAAGGAACCCTTGTACATTGTTGGTGGGGATATAAATTGATACAGCCACTATGGAGAACAGTATGAAAGCTCCTTAAAAAACTAAAAATAGAGCTACCATATGATCCAGCAATTCCACTCAGGAGTATATATCTGGAGAAAACCATTATTCAAAAAGATACATGCATACCAATGTTCATTGCAGCACTATTTACAACAGCCAGGACATGGAAGCAACCTAAATGTCCACTGAGAGAGAAATGGATAAAGAAGATGTGGTACATATATACCATGGAATATTACTCAACCATAAAAAGAATGAAATAATGCCATTTGCAGTAACGTGGATGGACCTAGAGATAGTCATACTGAGTGAAGTCAGAGATGAACATCATATGATATTTACTTGTACATGTAATCTAAAATATGACACTAATGAATTTATTTACAAAACAAACAAAGTCACAGATATAGAAAACAAACTTATTGTTACCAAGAAGGAAAGAGGAGGGTGCAGAAATAAACTAGGAGGTTGGGATTGACATATACACACTATTATATATAAAACAGATAACTAATAAGGACCCACTGTATAGCACATGGAACTCCACTCAATCTCTGTAATGGCCTATATGGGAAAGGAATCTGAAAAAGGATGAGTATATGTATATGCATAACTCATTCACCTTGTTGTACCCTTGAAATGAACACAACATTGTAAATTCAACTCCAATACTCATACTCCAACTCATACTCCAATAATCATTTTTTTTTTAAAAAGGTAAATAACCCAATTTTTTAAATGGGAAAAATATTTAAAAAGGAACATCTCAAAAGAAAACATCAGTTCAGCTCAGTCGTGTCTGACTCTTTGTGACCCCATGGACTGCAGCATGCCAGGCTTCCCTGTCCATCACCAACTCCCAGAGCTTGCTCAAACTCATGTAAAAGAGAACATCTGGATGGCCAAAAAGCATATGAAAATGTACATACCTATTTATCAGAGAAATGCAAAATTGTACCATCACACTGTTAAAAAAGAAATAACAAGCCCCAAGTGGGATCATTTCTTCCCCCATCCCCATCATAGCAAAAACTAAGATGGTTTCAATCCCTCCCAGAGATGTGACCTTTAAAACAGTCCACCTGAAATTTCCTAATCAGTACTAATGAAGTAACTGCATGAAAAAGGCCCCTGGAGTGTCAGTCCCCCATTAGAAGACAGCCTGGCCTGAAATAATCCTTTCTTTTCCTTTGCTAATACCTTTTGCCACCTCCTCTGCTTCTATCCATAAAAATCTTCCATTTTGTACAGCCCCTCCTAGTGCAGCTGATTCTTCAATTTTTGAATAATGCTAACTAGTTCTTCAAAATAAAAAGAATGAAACAATACCATTTGCCGCAACATGGATGGACCTAGAGATTATCATACTAAGTGACCAAGATGCAGAAAAGACAAAAATCATATGATATCACTTGTATGTAGAATTTAAAAGGATAATACAAATGAACTTATTCACAAAACAGAAACAGATGTCAAAAAAAACCTTATGGCTATCAATCGGGAAAGGTGGGGAGAGGAATATATCAGGAGTTTGGGATTAATATATATATGATACTATACATAGGCAGTCAACAAGCACCAACTGTATAGCACAGGGAACTCTACTCACTATCTCATAATAACCCATATGGGATAGGAATCTGAAAAAGAATGGATATATGTTTATGCATAATTGAATCATTTTGCTGTATTTGAAACTAACAACATTGTAAATCAACCGTAAGTCCAGTATAAAATACAAATTATAATAAAATATCTGTAGTAAGTTATATAAAATTATAAGGGAAAAGGTTTTTTAAAGAATGAATTATGAAGGTATTATGAACCAAATATGTTAAATATATAAGCTATTAAAGACACTGGAAGACTCTTTCCATTTAAATCCACAGAATTTAAGCATTACTATTTATTATAAAGGTATTAGATCTTGTATTTTCTTAAGAAACAATGCTATATAAAAAAATCTTAAGGCAATTCACAGAACTTATTTTGATCCAAAATAAGTCTCAATGATCATTACATGGTAACAATAGTAAAGAATTTTAGTATTTCACTTATAATACAGTTCCTGTAAAAATTATCCTTGAAGTACCAACTTAAAATACAAGAAATATCAAACTACTGCAGGTTTTTTCGATATTGGAAAAAGGGTTTCACAAAAATATGTCCATTTAACACAAGTCCTGGCAATTTTACAGTACCTAGTATGAGGAAAAAGGACAATTCACTAGGATTTTACCTTTAAAAACAGAACAAAAAGCATGAACTATTTATATTTCTCAAGCTGATCATGACTTTTTACATCTCCACTTCCACTGTATCTGGCAACAGAGCTCACACAATGTTGGAAGAAAAATAGGTAGGAGGGAAGAAGAGGAAGGTTATAGTTGTTCCACTAATTCAACAAATATTTATTGAGTACATAACAAAAATTATTCTAGGAACTTGGGAAATGCAGCTAAACAAAACGGGCAAACAAATTTATGAAGAATTTCTGTTGCTAGTAGCAACAACTAAAATTACAGGAACGAGATCTGAGCCAGTGCACCTGGTCCCATTTACTCTTTGATAGTGAACAGTTAACTCCTACCTCTCTCTTCCTTTACTACAAAACAAAGAGAAAGCAAAAACAAAACAAAAAACCCAACAACAACAAAAGAAAACGCCTCCTGAGTATTTTATCAGAAACCAGAATAATGGTTTCTGGGGTGAAAAATCCCCCAAGGTGAACTGCATATGGCCAAGGATATGGACCTTTATGCTGCTGCTGCTGCTAAGTCGCTTCAGTCGTGTCCGACTCTGTTTGACCCCATAGACAGCAGCCCACCAGGCTCCCCCGTCCCTGGGATTCTCCAGGCAAGAACACTGGAGTGGGTTGCCATTTCCTTCTCCAATGCATGAAAGTGAAAAGTGAAAGGGAAGTCGCTCAGTCGTGTCTGACTCTTAGCGACCCCATGGACTGCAGCCTACCAGGCTCCTCCGTCCATGGGATTTTCCAGGCAAGAGTACTGGAGTGGGGTGCCATTGCCTTCTCCGGGACCTTTATGCTAGAAAGCAAATTAAACTCCCTCTCAAGCTCCCTATCACCTCCCACTCACTAATACAAAGTATGTAGTGAAAGGCAAGACCATGGGGACTGGAGTCTTGAGACAGCAACATGTTCTGAAGAGAAGGCATACTGCGCAAAGGAATCTTAGGCAGTAACGATATACTAATATGAAAAATAAGAAATAAAAATCAAGATTTGACTGTATGACTGACAATAGTACATGTAAGAGAAGGACATGTACCTTCAAAGAATTAAAGGAGCTACATAATTTTACCAAAGAGTACTCTATGAAGTAAGGGAAAACCTGTCCCTACTTAGTATGTTACCGTCAGCTTTAATTATAATCACAGGATATATAAACTTCTATGGTGACACAGTGGATAAAAATCTGCCTGCTGATGCACGAGCAACTAAGCCCATGTGCCACAACTACTGAGAGCTGCAAGCTCTAGGGCCCGCACATCACAACTTCTGAGCCCACATGCTGCAATATTGAAGCTTAAACGCCTAAGGCCTGTGCTTTGCAATGAGAAGACCACATATAGCAACAAAGAGTAGCCCCCGCTCACCGCAACTAGAGACAGTCCTTGCAAAGCAGTGAAGACCAGTGCAGCCAAAAACAAACAAAATTAACAGTACACAGTGAAGGTGCACATAAAGGGCTGCTGCTGCTGCTCCTTAGTCGCTTCAGTCGTGTCCGACTCTGTGTGACACCAGAGACGGCAGCCCACCAGGCTCCGCCATCCCTGGGATTCACCAGGCAAGAACACTGGAGTGGGTTGCCATTGCCTTCTCCAATGCATGAAAATGAAAAGTGAAAGTGAAGTCGCTCAGTTGCGTCCAACTCTTAGCGACCCCATGGACTGCAGCCTACCAGGCTCCTCCGTCCATGGGATTTTCCAGGCAAGAGTACTGGAGTGGGGTGCCATCGCCTTCTCCGACATAAAGGGCTACCTAGAGTCAATAATTTTATTTGGTAAAACCATCTTTTGTAATCAAGTCAGCCAGATTTCAGGAGACAGGATGCAATTCCATACTCAGAGGTTTACTCAGGCTTTAAAATCAATCTTTTGTTTGAATCCTCCCTTCAGGGATATTTCCATTTGACATCAAGCAGAAGCAAAAGAACCTACGAATCTGAGCAAAATGTAGAGGCTAGTGGATCATGAGATTCTCTATCACCTAGTATCTTAAAAAAACAACTTCCTTTTAATACCTTAAAAGCAATTGCAGTTTTAATTATAAGATTTATTTATGTCAAAAGCAAAGTATTTCTTTACTGATTCAGTAACCTAGGAGCTATTTTTCTTTTAATATCCTGTAACTCAGACTGTACCAGTAAGTATACTTTATTGGTCAAAAAAAAAAAAAAAAATTAATACAATATTTAAATAAAAATGTATGCCCAAGAAAAAAAATTAAAATAATGCCATGTATTATTTCTTATTCTGAGTTAGTTCATGCTTCTGTTAAATTTATGAGAATTGAGAGTTAAAGTTTACAACTGGATGTATCCTAATAACAATTTTAGGATGTTTCAAAAGTCTATGAATTCTCATTTTACAATTCTGACATTTTAACACCATATACATATATTGTAAGCTCAAACTCTGGTGGGGACAAAGGCAATTTCTATGGTCAAAGAATTTATAGTCATTAAACAAGAACAACTTTGCTTCCTTACAAGAATCAGAGTTGTAAGAAAAATTTTCAAGTGCTATAGGCAACTTCACATGGAATAATCCTAAGTAGCATTTATTCTACACTTGTCAAATACAGAAATATTTACAACCAAGTTTGAACTTAATTTGTTAGACCCCAATTTAATTTACATACCTGTACTGTTGAATATTTGAAAAAATTTTCCATTTGATACCGCCTAAGGGTTTCATTTAGTCTTTGGTCTGAAAAAAAAGAAAAACCAATTTGTAATGTTCAACTTTGAAAGACAGAAATAAAGTAGATATTATTGATATATCCAATGCAAAACTGTTAGTCTCCACTGCTGTTCAAAATAAATCATTCTGAAGACACCATTTTAGAATTTAGATAGTCTATACACCTAAGTCAAATAATTACTGCTGCTCCTGCTAAGTCACGTAAGTCATGTCCGACTCTGTGTGACCCCATAGACGGCCTCCCACCAGGCTCCCCCATTCCTGGGATTCTTCAAGCAAGAATACTGGAGTGGGTTGCCATTTCCTTCTCCAGTGCATGAAAGTGAAAAGTGAAAGTGAAGTCGCTCAGTCGTGTCCAACTCTTAGCGACCTTATGGACTGTAGCCTACCAGGCTACATGGGATTTCCCAGGCAAGAGTACTGGAGTGGGCTGCCATTGCCTTCTCCCAAATAATTACTACCAATGGGAAAAAGAACAGCTAAAAGAACAAATTTTTCTGATTCTGAAAGTTTTAATTCTCAGTCTCTCTGGGCTTGCTCTTCAGATTTTTAGAAGTCAAGAAAAAGTACCTTCCACATTTATTTTTTTATTCCTGCTACTAGATGTGAAAAGAGTTGGAGAATAAGGCTAAACTATACTTCTTTAGAAGTTAAAAACTGCTGAAATTCTCTTTCAGGACAAACCTCCACACAGAGGAGAAACTCTAAGACTAAGCATTCAAATTAAAAAGGAATAGGCAAGACACAATGGAAAAGAAGGTCCAGAAGAGCCTTAGAAACTACAAGACTCTCAGAAACTACAAGATAATATTTCCATTTGAAGCAAGAAAAGCAATACAATAGAACATGCATGCATGCGTGCTCAGTCGCTCAGTCATATCCAACCCTTTGTGACCCCACAGACTATAGCCTACCAGGCCTCACTATCCATGGGATTATCCAGGCAAGAATACTGGAGTGGGCTGCCATTTACTCCTCCAGGGGATCGTCCCAGCCCAGGGACTGAACGTGCATATCCCCTCATCTCCAGGACTGGAAGGATTCTTTACCACTAGCCACCTAAGAAGCCCCAATAGAACATGTGTGCATATGTGCGCTCTGTCTCTCAGTCATGTCTGACTCTTTGCAACTCCATGGACTGTACAGCCCACCAGGCTCCTCTGCCCATGGAATTTTCCATACAAAAATATTGGAGTAGGCTGCCATTTCCTCCTCCTTCCTGACTAGTGGATCGAACCTAGCTCTCTTGCATCTCCTGCATTGGCAGGCTGATTCTCTACCACTGTGCTATGTGGGAAGCCCCACAATAGAACACAGCACCCAACAATTATACAAAACTCATTCTTTCAAGATCACATGGAACATGTAAAACTGATAATTTGCTGACAAAAGAGTAAGTCTCTTGAGTTTTTGAATATTTAAATGGGATTCATCCCAAGGATTTTTCAATATCCATAAATATCAATGTGATACACCACATTAACAAATTGAAGAATAAAAACCAAATGATCAACACAATAGATGTAGAAAAACATTTCAACAAAATTCAACATCCATTTACGATAAAAAATCCTCAGAAACCAGCCATACAGGAAACATACCTCAACCCAATAAAGGTCATACATGGCAAACCCATGGCTAACATCACATTCAACAACGAAAACCTTACAGTACTTCCTCTAAGATCAGGAACTCTTGCCACTTTTATTCAACATAGTTTTGGAAGTCCTGGCCACAGCAATCAGAGAAGAAAAGGAAATAACAGGAATCCAAATTGGAAAAGTAGTAAAACTGTCACTGTTTGTAAATGACATGATACTATATATAGAAAATCCTAATGATGCCACCAGAAAACTACCAGGATTTATCGATGAATTTGGTAAAGTTTCCAGATATAAAAGTAATATACAGAAATCTGTTACATTTCTAGACACTAAAAACGAAGTATCAGAAAAAGAAATGAAGGAAACAATCCCATTTACCATTAGGAAGCAGAGATCAAATTGCCAACATCCACTGGATCATCAAAAAAGCAAGAGACTTCCAGAAAAAATCTATTTCTGCTTCATTGACTATGCCAAAGCCTTTGATTGTGTGGACCACAACAAGCTCTGGAAAATTCTTAAAGAGATGGGAATACCAGATCACCTGACCTACCTCCTGAGAAATCTGTATGTGGGTCAGGAAGCACCAGTTAGAGCTGGACATGGAACAACAGACTGGTTTCAAATATGGAAAGGAGTACGTCAAGGCTGTATATTGTCACCCTGCTTATTTAACTTATATGCAGAATACATCATGAGAAATGTTGGGGTGGATAAAGCACAAGCTGGAATCAAGATTGCCAGGAGAAATATCAATAACCTCAGATATGCAGATGACACCACCCTTAAGGCAGAAAGTGAAGAAGAACTAAAGAGCCTCTTGATGCAAGTGAAAGAGGAGAGTGAAAAAGCTGGCTTAAAAAGCAACATTCAGAAAACTAAGATCATGGCATCCAGTCCCATCACTTCACGACAAATAGATGGGTAAACAGTGGAAACAGTGACTGACTTTATTTTCTTGGGCTCCAAAATCACTGCAGATGGTGACTGCAGCCATGAAATTAAGACACTTGCTCCTGGGAAGAAAAGTTATAACCAACCTGGACAGCATATTAAAAAGCAGAGACATTACTTTGCCAACAAAGGTCTGTCTAGTCAAAGTTATGGTTTTTCCAGTGGTCATGTATGGATGTGAGAGTTGGACTATAAAGAAAGCTGAGTGTCAAAGAATTGATGTTTTTGACTGTGGTGTTGGAGAAGACTCTCGAGAGTCCTTTGGAGTGCGAGGAGATCCAACCAGTCCATCCTAAAGGAAATCAGTCCTGAATATTCATTGGAAGGACTGATGCTGAAGCTGAAACTCCAATACTTTGGCCACCTGATGCAAAAAACTGACTCATTGGAAAAAACCCTGATGCTGGGAGGGATTGGGGGCAGGAGGAAAAGGGGACGACAGAGGATGAGATGGTTGGATGGGATCACTGACTTAATGGACATGAGTTTGAGTAAACTCCGGAAGTTGGTGATAGACAGGGAGGCCTGATATGCTGTGGTCCATGGGGTCGAAAAGAGTTGTACATGACTGAGCAACTGAACTGAACTACTGACCATTCTATCAAAATAAAATAGGAATAAAGAAAAAAACCTGTATCCTAAAAACTATATGATACTGAGGAAAGAAACTGAAGACATGAATATATAAAAAGATATACTATGAAGCTGGATTGGAAGAGTCAATATTGTTAAAAATCACCATACTACTCAAGACAATCTACAGATTCAATGCAATCCCTATCAAAATGTCAATGGCATTTTTCATAGGCCTAGACCAAATAATTGTAAAATTTGCATGGAAACACAAAAGATTCTGACTAGCCGAAACAATCTTGACAAAGAAGACAGAGGTAAGGAATCATGATCCCCGACTTCAGACTATACTACAAAGTTACAGTAATCAAAACAATATTGTACTACACAAAAGCAGACAACATAGATCAATGCAACAGGATAGAGAGCCCAGAAATAAACTCATACTCTTATGTTCAATTAACCTATGACAAAGGAGGTAAGACTACACCATAGAGAAAAGACAGTTGCTTCAATAAATGGTGCTGGGAAAACTGGACAGCTTACATGTAAAAGAACAAAATTAGAACATCTCTTGACACCATATACAAAAATAAACTCAAAACAGATTAAAGACCTAAATGTAAGACTGGAAGCCATAAAACTTCTAAAGGAGCACAAAGTCAGAACACACTTGACATAAATTGAAGCAATATTGTTTTGGATATGTCTGCTAAGGCAAAGGAAATAAAACCAAAAATAAACTAATAAGACCTTACTGAACTTAAAAGCTTTTGCCCAGCAAGGGCAAAAATGAAAAGACAATCTACAAGGTGGGAGATAATATTTACAAATCATATGACGATTAAGGGATTGATATCCAACATGTATAAACAGCTCAAACAACTCAACATTAAAAAACAAATAACGTGATTAAAAAGTGGGCATAAATAACAAACACACATTTTTTCCAAAGAGGAAATGTAGATGGCCAATAGGCACATAAAAAGATGCTCAACATCACTAATTATCAGGGATTGCAAATCAAAACCACACTGAGATCACCTCACACCTGTCAGAATGATTATCATCAAAAAGAACGCAGATAACAAATGCTGATGAGGATGTGGAGAAAAGGAAACCCTCTTACCCTGTTGGTGAGAATGTTAAATTGTTCCAGTCATTGTAAAAAGAAAAACAAACAAACAAACCAGTATAAGGCTTCTTAAAAAACTAAAAATAGAACTACTGTGTGACCCAGCAATTCCACTCCTGGGTGCATATCCATAAAAAACAAAAACACTAATTTGAAAACATACATGCACCCCAATATTCATAACATGCATTATTTGCAATTGCCAAGATATATAGAAACAACCTAAGTGTCTATTAATGGATGAATAGATAAAGATGGAATACAACTCCGCCATAAAAAGAGGGCAATTTTGTCATTTGCAGCAATATGGACGGAACTGGAGATCATTATGCTCAGTGAAATAAGTCAGAAGACAATTGTTGTATGATATCACTTACATGTGGAATCTAAAACATACAACAAGTGAGTGAATATAATCTAAAAGAAGCAGACTTACAGATATAGAGAACAAATTTGTGGTTACCAGTGAGAAGAGGGGGAGGCTATACTGAGGTAGGGGAGTAAGAGGTATAAAGCCTTAGGTACAAACAAGCTACAAGAATATATTGTATAATATGGAGAATAGAGTCAAGACTTTATAAACAGAATATAACCTTTAAAAATTGCAAATCACTATAATGTACACTCATAACTTATATAATATTGTGCAGCAAGTAGACTTCAGTTAAAAAAAGAAGAAAAACTAAAACTTCAAATAAGAGTAAATCTTAACTTTCAAAAGACTTAAACTGAAGAGAATATACCACTCTAAAATACATCTCTTTGGCATAAGAAGTATTTTAGGCTGATAATTCTTAAGAAACAGAATAGGAAACGCTTTGAAAAATTGAGTGGAAGTTACCCTTTTGTTAAAGATATTTACATTTATGAGGAAAAATTCCATTTGTAAGCACGTCTCCCTTTTTATACCAGAAAGAGAAAGTGTTAGTCGCTCAGTCACGTCCGACTCTTTGTGACCCTATGGACTGCAGCTTGACAGGCTCTTTACTGTCCGTGGAATTCTCCAGGCAAGAATACTGGAGTGGGCAGACATTTCCTTCTTCAGGAGATCTTCCCAACCCAGGGATCAAACCCGGTTCTCTCGCATGGCAAGTAGACTGTTCGCTGTCTGAGCCAGAGGGAAGCCCTGAAAGCCTTAGTCACTCAGTTGTGTCCGACTCTGCGACCCTATAGACTGCAGCCTGACAGGTTCCTCTATGCATGGAATTCTCCAGGCAAGAATGCTGGAGTGAGCAGCCATTCCCTTCCCCAGGGGTGTCTTCCCTACCCAGGGATTGAATCCAGGTCTTCTCCTGCACTGCAGGCAGATTCTTTACCATCTGAGCCACTGGAGAAGCCCAAGGTAATGACTTAAATCTGCATAACAATTTTACTCTTGTTTACTGTGCTTTTCTTGGTAACTTGTAACCACTCACCCTCTTTTTCAATATCTCCTTTTGTCTTTATCTGAAAATGTTTTTTAACACTGTAGCTTTGCCATTTAAAGGAGTTTTTCTGGGTCACTGTATACATTAGTGACCCAGAAAAACAGAAAAATTCCTTTAAATGCCGAAGCTACAGTGTTAAAAAACATTTTCAGAATGTATACAGAAGGTAAACACGTTATTAAACTTGTTTGTTTTCTCCTATTTGTCTTTTACAATAGGGGGTCACAGGCAACAATCTATAAGGATACAGGAAACTTACTTTTGCTCCCCTGGAAAGCCAAAAAGAGTACATTACTTGATAACAGCAAAATTAGGCCAGAATCGAGAGACAAAAACTATCAGAAAAATACCCGTTATGTAAGAAATTACCTTTCAATAACCTATCGGTCTCAGGATGAATGACAGAACAAATTAAAAAGTATTCTGAACTGACTCATTGTGAAAATGCAGTTTCATTTGAAACTTCTTAGGAAAAAGCACCTGCATAGCAAAGAAAGCTACCAATAAAATGAAAAGGCAACCTACCCTCAATGAGAGAAAATAACTGCAAATCATATACCTGATAATGGGAACATATCCAAAATATACAAAGAACCTCACACAACTCAATAGCCACAAAAAAGACACAAAACTGAATTAAAAAACGGGCAGAAGATCTGAATAGACATTTTCCCAAAGTAAACAGATGGCCAACAGACATGAAAAGATATTCAACATCACTAATCATCAAGAAAATGCAAATTAAAACCACAATAAGATATCACCTCATTCCCATTAGAATGGCAATTATCAAAAAAAAAAAAAAAAAAAAAGAAATAACAAGTGTTGGTGAAGATGTGGAGATGTGTATTATTGGTAGAAATGTAAATATAAATTGGTACAACTATTTTGAAGGTCTGGAGGTTTTAGTTCCTCAAAAAATTAAAAACAGAACTACAGTATGATCTGACAGTTCCATTTCTGAGTATTTATCTAAAGAAAATGAAAACAATAATTTGAAAAGATATGCACCACATGTTCACTGCAGCATTATTTACAATAGCCAAGATGTGGAAACAACCTAAATTTCTATTGTTGGATAAATAAATAAATTGTGGTATACATACAATGGACTATTACTTAGCCATAAAAAAGAAAGAAGTCTTGCCATTTGTGACAATATGAATGGATCTTCAGAGTATTATGAAGTTAAATAAATAACAGAGAAAGACAAATATCACATGAAAAGAAAGAAACCAAGCTCACGGATACAGGGAACAGACTGGTGATTGTAAGAAGTGGAGGGTGGGGGTAGAGGGAGCCAGAGGAAAATAGATGGACTGGTTCTTTTATTCTTTCAATAAATTGAACGATTTTCTTTTAAAGAAAAAAGATATGAAATATTCTTGAAAGCAATGAAAAAAAATCAATTGAGATATATTTTTTGTTAATCACCAAAACCCACAATATTAAGATGTCAATTCCTCTTAAATTGATTTAAAGACCAATACAATCGCAATAAAAAATTCAGCCGATTATTTTGTAGATATTAAACAATTGATTTAATGCAGTGTTGATTTAAACACTGCATTGAGCAGTGAAGACAATACTGATGAAGTTGATGAACTCACACTTTCTGACTTCAAGATTTTCTAGAAAGCTAAAATAATCAAGAGAGCATATTTTAAACAAATAAAAACAAAGATAAATGGAACAGAATATAGAGTCCACTAGTATACCCATGCAAACTCAGACTACTTGACCTTGGCCAAAGGAATAAAAAGCACATTAACACAGAAAATATAGACTTTTAAGTCTTTAGTCATCATCAACAAATGAGGAGGATACAAATGGAGAACCATAAGAAAGTAAAGACACAAACTCTGCATCTTAGAAATTCATTAAAAATCCTTCATTGTCTTAAATACAAAATATGAAACTACCAAAACTATAGTAGAAAACTTAGAAAATCTACATGAGTTATACTTTGACAATTCATTTTCATATACAACACAAGAAGCACAACCCATGAAAGAAAAAATTGCTAATATGGACTTTATTAAATGTAAACTGCTTACTTTGTGAAGGACATTGTTTAAAGAATGGAAAGACAAACCTCTGGCTATGAGAATACATTTTTAAAACACACAACCGGAGAACAGTTTGCGTGCAAGGTACTCAAAAAACCAGGAAAAAAATCCACAATAAGAAATCAAACACTCCAAGCTAAATAGGACTATGTGTAGCCATCTTTTAGAATAATATATAGAGATGGGAAATAAGCATGTATTAGTTGATCGACATTGGGGAATTACTGGAAAACAATAAGCATTGTGCATTAGGGAAAAGCAAATTAAAATAGCATGATGCCCTATCCATAAAAAACATAAAAAATAAAAATATAGGTAGAAATGCAATAAGAAAAACAATATTTTGTGAAAGAACAAGGGGGGAGGACTTGTTCAACCAGAGATCAAGATTTATTTAAAAGTTATTGGCATTTAGACTGTGTGATAGTTATATAAACAAAACTAACTTATGGAAGAGAATGCAGGATCCAGAAATATACCCATGTGGGTATATTTCTCATATATATGAGCACTTCAACTCTGATCAAAGGGCACTTCAGAGTAATAAAGAGGGGAGCACAATCTTTTTGTAAGTGGTTCCAGGTCAGCTGGATATGCTCGTGGAAAAGAACAAACCATTATTCATAAAAATCAATTCTATGTGAAATGAAGACCTGGGAAGAAAAACTGTCACTGTTTGCAGATGACATGCTACGATACACAGAGAATCCTAAAGATGCCACTAGAAAACTACTAGAGCTAATCAATGAATCTGGTAAAATACAAAATTAATGCACAGAAACCTCTTGCATTCCTGTACACTAATAAATAACAAAAGATCTAAAAGAGAAGTTAAGGAAATAATCCCAATTATCACTGCAACAAAAGAATAAAATACCTAGGAATAAATCTACCTAAGGAGGTAAAAGATCTGTACTCAAAAAACTGTTAAGACACTGATGAAAGAACTCAAAGACTGATTTGAGTTGACAGAGAGATACACCATGTTCTTGGATTGGAAGACTCAATACTGTGAAAATGACTATACTACCCAAGTTCAGTTGCTCAATCTTGTCCCACTCTTTACGACCCTATGAACTGCAGCACAACAGGCTTCCCTGTCCATCACCAACTCCCAGAGCTTACTCTAACTCATGTCCATCGAGTCAGTGATGCCCTCCAATCATCTCATACTCTGTCATTCCCCTTCTCCTCCTGCCCTCAATCTTTCCCAACATCAGGGTATTTTCCAGTGAGTCAGTTCTTCACATATGACAGAAAACACTGATAACAGCATTATTCTCAATGGCCCCCAGAATGGAAACATCTGCAAGTATATATCAAAAGAATGGAAAAAAATGATAAATTTATAAACTATAATGTTCTACAGTAATTAAAATGAGTATACTACATCTACATGCAAGAATATGAAATCTCAAAAACATAATATTAAATGAAAGACACCAAATGCAGAAGGCAACATAGTTTATGACTCTATTAACATAAATTTCAATCACAAGCAAAACAGCTTTTACAGTGTAAAATTACAGATATTATATTTATCTTTGGGGGGCAGGAAATGGGTATAGTCACAGGTGGTCATCTGGGGTGCTAGCAGTGTTCTATTTTTTGGCCTGGGATATGATTATATGAGTTTTGAGCTTTGTAATAATCCTCTAAGCTTTATATTTATTTTCTCTACTTTTCTGCATGTCACACATAAGCAAATATACATATATATGAACATACATATTACCTATATACAAATTTTTATATATATATATATATATATATATAATGTACACACACAAAATGTACTACACTGTTAACTTCAGATAATAGTTCCTTCCTTGAAAGCATACATAACTTAGTGGAGAAACATGACACATATGTTGGAAAAGAAAATGGCAACCCACTCCAGTATTCTTGCCTGAAGAATTCCATGGACACAGGAGTCTTGGAGTTGCAAAGTAAGGACACAAATGAGCAGGTACACAAACAAGACATCATTCTGAGGAAAGAATAGGTAATTACAAAGTATTAATAAGTTAAACCATTTTTAACTTTTATTAAGTTTAAAAAGAGTTATTCCTTTTTATTGTTATCCTCAGAATTTTTAAGAGTTACCTGACACATGGCACTAAAATTAGGGTCTGGTCTCTAGCAGTAACACAAACTACTACTTTTTGATAAGGTTTTAAGTAAGAAAAAATACTAAATCTGACATCTCAGTAAGTGAAATAGATTAAGAAGTCAATTATGCATCAATGAGGGAGAACAATCTTCACAGACTGCTTTAAACTGGAGGAAATTTTACTGTAATGTGAATCTACCATTTCCTTCATTCAACAAGCACTTATTTTACTTTATAGTTTGCCTTTTCTGGATTACTGATGAGACTGACATTTTCATATTTTTAGTACCTCATCAGGTTTTATTTTTTCTATTAGTGTGAATGTATTTTTGTTCATGAAAGACCTTTTTAAATTGTGGATGATAATCAACTCTTCACTATATTTATTTTAAGTATATTCTCCCTCCCTGTGGCTGGGGCAGTCATTATATTGATGATGTTTCTTGTGATATCCAAGTTTTTACTTCTAATGCAGTCTATTCATATATATTTTCCTTTCAATCAAAAATGTCTGCTGAAGAAATCCACGATCCTGAGATCATAAAGACATCCTCTTAACTATTTTTCTGCAAGTTTAAAGAGAATGTATTCCTTCAACCAATAATTTTTTTATATGGTGTGAGAAAGATATTTTTTCTTTCCCATTTAGACAGCCAATTATCCTAGCACCATTTGCTCACCAGCCTATCCCTCTCCCACTGATTTGTATTTCCCGTTCTTTCAGACAACAAGTGTTTGTGGATGTATGCATCTGTTTCTGTGCTAGCTGATCTATGTATTTATCTATCTACCAGTATAATAGGGGCTTCTCAGGTGGCTCAGTGGTAAACAATCCACCTGTCAATGCAGGAGACACAAGTTTGATTCCTGGATTGGAAGATCCCCTGGAGAAGGAAATGGCAACCCACTCCAGCATTCTTGCCTGGAAAATCCCATGGACAGAGGGGCCTGGCTGTCTACAGTCCATGGGGTCGCTAAGAGTTGGATTTAATAATTGGATTTTTATAATGTCTTAATAGTTGATAAAATAAAATTTCCCACCTTGATGTTCCTTAGAACTCTTTTGGCTATTTTCAGCTCTTCTACACAGATTTTAGAAACATGTCAAATAGAGGTTTGGGATTGCATTGAATCTATCCATTAATTTGTGGGAGAACTGACATATTTCCTATATTAAGTGCTCTAATCCATACACAATGTTTCTTTATTAATCTAGGTCTTTTCTTACATACTTAATAATTTTCTAATGCTAACAACCCTTCCATTGCTGGGATGAATCCAATATGAAGGTGACTGTGTGTGTATTATATATCTACACACACAAATGAGCTTAATAGCCATTGATGGATTCAATCTATTAATATTTTACTTAGGATTTTAGTTTCAGTGTGCATAAGTGAAACAGGCCTATAATTTTTCTTCCAAGCAAGTGTCTTTGCTGGATAGAAAAGAACATAAAACACTGGATTCAAACTAGATTGCCTGGGTTCAAACCCCAGCCCAATTACTTACTACTTATGAGTTAACCTAGAAACTGTGGTGGCACTTATCCAGGAGGTTTTTATCTACGGATATTGAACAGATGGGTATGAGAACTGTAAAAGCAAGCTATGGAAAAGGTGTTATTGAGTATGAGCTCCACAAAAGCAGTGGCATGGTCACATTAAGATAAATAACAAAAGAGCAGATGAATCAATGGAGAAATTGTATAAAAATGGGGAAAACTGTTATAGCCTGTATAAAAAAATAGCTGCAAAAGAATTAAGGAAATGAAAGAAACTGAAGGGTTCAAAGAATACAGCTCTTGATGAGGTCAAAGAACAGTTATAATGGGAGTAAGGTATTTGTGTTTAAGATTAAAAAGTAGGGCAAACTGAACAGGACTTCTGCTCATGATCAAGATAAAGTAACATGGTCCATTTTCCCACCTGACACACCAAAAAAACAAAACAGTGGTTTGCCAGGTACAAGACATCAGGCAATGATAATGACAAACATAAAATAAATGAAGTGAGCACGCTGATTGCCCCAGCCTAAAAACAGGAAAAGGAGTACGTCAAGGCTGTATATTGTCACCCTGCTTATTTAACTTCTGCTTATTTAACATCATGAGAAACACTGGATTGGAAGAAGCATAAGCTGGAATCAAGATTGCCGGGAGAAATATCAATAACCTCAGATATGCAGATGACACCACCCTTATGGCAGAAAGTGAAGAGGAATTCAAAAGCCTCTTGATGAAAGTGAAAGTGGAGAGTGAAAAAGTTGGCTTAAAGCTCAACATTCAGAAAACGAAGATCATGGCATCTGGTCCCATCACTTCATGGGAAATAGATGGAGAAACAGTGGAAACAGTGTCAGAATTTATTTTTCTGGGCTCCAACATCACTGCAGATGGTGACTGCAGCCATGAATTAAAAGATGCTTACTCCTTGGAAGGAAAGTTATGACCAACTTAGGCAGCATATTCAAGAGCAGAGATATTACTTTGCCAACAAAAGTCTGTCTAGTCAAGGCTATGGTTTTTCCAGTGGTCATGTATGGATGTGAGAGTTGGACTGTGAAGAAAGCTGAGTGCCGAAGAATTGATGGTTTTGAACTGTGGTGTTGGAGAAGACTCTTGAGAGTCCCTTGGACTGCAAGGAGATCCAACCGGTCCATTCTGAAGGAGATCAGCCCTGGGTGTTCTTTGGAGGGAATGATGCTGAAGCTGAAACTCCAATACTTTGGCCACCTCATGCAAAGAGTTGACTCATTGGAAAAGACTCTGATGCTGGGAGGGATTGGGGGCAGGAGGAGAAGGGGACGCCAGAGGATGAGATGGCTGGATGGCATCACCAACTTGATGGACGTGAGTTTGAGTGAACTCCGGGAGTTGGTGATGGACAGGGAGGCCTGGCGTGCTGCGATTCATGGGGTTGCAAAGAGTCGGACACGACTGAGTGACTGAACTGAAGTGAATGACCTGAGTGACATTTCATGCCAGAAAACAGGGAGGAAAATTGCAGGCAAAGATCAGTAGATTCTCTGATTTAAGGAAATGAAGCTTAGACTCAGTGGAAACCAAGTAAATTAGAACTGGCAGGACAAAGAATAGGAGAGAAAGCTGCACAGAGAATTCCATATATACGTAAGATCTGTGAAGGGTATATCTTGTATAAACAAAGTACTGACTAACTTTTTATCTATTAAAGGAACTGAATTTACAGTTTAAAATCTTCCACAAGGAAAGCTCTAGGTTCCATTGTCTTCACTAGTAAATTCTACCAAACATTTAAGGAAGAAATATCAATTCTACACAAACATCTTCCAGAAACTTGGAGAGGACAAATACTTTCTAAGTAATTCTGAGGCCAGCATATCTTGACACCAAACGAGACAAAGACATTAGGGGAAATTTTTTTTTTTTTTTTTTTTTTTTTTTTACAAAGCGTCACAGACATGAAAATTTTAAACATACATTTAAGATAATCAATGTTAAACAGTATATTAAAAAGATAATACATTATGACCAAGAGGAGTTTATTCCAAAACGGCAAGTTTAACACTTGAAAAGTAATCTATATAAATCTCGCTATTAAAAAACTAAAAATGAAAAAAAAATCTGATCATCTCAAAAAATGTAGAAAAAGCATTTGGAAGAAAATAATCCAATATTCATTCTCATTTAAAAAACTCTCAGAAAACTAGAATAGAAATTAGTATCCTCAACCTAGTAAGGACATCTATGGAAAAACTACAGCTAGTATCATATTTAATTTTGAAAAACAGATACTTTCTCCCTAAAATCAAGAACAATACAAGGATGTCTACTCCAACCACTTTGGCTCAACACTGTACTGGAGGTTTCAGTAAGTACAATAAGGCAAGAAAATGAAATGCAAGACATTCCAAAGTGGAAAGGAAGAAGTAAAACAGTCTATTTACAGATGAAAAGACTGTCAATGTAGAAAATCTGAAAGACTGCATTAAACCTGCTGTTGCTGCTGCTAAGTCACTTCAGTCGTGTCCGACTCTGTGAGACCCCATAGACGGCAGCCCACCAGGTTCCCCCGTCCCTGGGATTCTCCAGGCAAGAACACTGGAGTGGGTTGCCATTTCCTTCTCCAATCTGCATTAAACCTACTGGAACTAATAAGTGAGTTTAGAAAGGTGACAGGGTAAAGTACACACATACAAAGTATTTCTATACACTAGAAACGATAAATCAGAAATGGAAAGTAAACAAATAATAGTTTACAATAGTATCAAAACCTGCAATACATAGAGATAAATCTGACCAAATATGTGCAAAACCTATATACTAAAAACTATAAAATATCGCTGAAAAAAATTAAAGAAGAGATATCAGTTGAGAAATATTTTTTCATTAGTCAGAGAACTTAATATCATTAAGTGAATTCTACACAAATTAATCCAGAGAATCATACAATGCCTATCAAAATCCCAGCATCCTTTTTTTTTGTAGAACAAGCTGATCCTAAAATGTATATAGAAGTGCAAAGGACCTATGACAGTCAAAACAACTGTGAAAAGAACAAATCTGAAAGGCTACAATGATTTATTATAAAACTGTAATAATCAAGACAGGATCTTGGTTTCCAGATAGATCAAGAGAACAGAACAGAAATGGATCTACACAAATATGTTCCACTGACTTTTTAACAAAGATGCAAAAGTAATTTAATGGAGAAAGGATAGTCTTTCCAATTGTGCATCCATATATTAAAAAAGTGAACCTTGACCCTTGTCTCACACCTTGTACAAAATTTAACTCAAAATGCTTCATAGATTTGAGTGTAAAAATTCTAGAAGACTACACAGAAGAGAAGCTTTGCAGCCTTGAGTAAGGCAAAGATCTTTAGATGTGTGTGTACACTCAGTCACTCAATTGTAACCAACTCTTTGCAACTCCATGGACCACAGTCCACCAGGCTCCTCTGTCCAGGGAATTTTCCAGGCAAGAATACTGGAGTGGGTTGCCATTTCCTACTCCAGATGATCTTCCCTACTCCAGGGATCGAACCTACATCTCTTGCATCTGTGCTTTGGCAGGTGGATTCTTTACCATTGTGCCACCTGGGAAGCCCAAGTTTTTATATATGATACATCCATTAAAGAACAAATTGATGAACTGAACTTCATAGAAATTAAAAACTTCTCTATGAAAGGCACTCTTAAGAGAATGAAAAAAAAAAAAAAAGACTCCATCCCCACTGGTGAATAAACTCTTCACTCCTTAGCTTGATATACATGTCCCTCTTTGAACAGGTCCCTAAGGACTATCAGACCCACCTTCTTAGATGGAGGTGGAAGAAAGCTGCTGCTGCTAAGTCGCTTCAGTCATGTCTGATTCTGCGTGACCCCATAGATGGCAGCCCACCAGGCTCCCGTCCCTGGGATTCTCCAGGCAAGACACTGGAGTGGATTGCCATTTCCTTCTCCAGTGCATAAAAGTGAAAAGTGAAAGTGAAGTCGCTCAGTCATGTCCGACTCTTAGCGACCCCACCGACTGCAGCCCACCAGGGTCCTCCGTCCATGGGATTTTCCAGGTGGAAGAATGGTGTACTGCAAATATGCTGTAACAAATTAAATGAGGCTCAAAATCAATAGAATTCAATGAAGAGAAGGTCAGAGGTCGGTGGAAGAAGGGTAAGCTTTCTGTATTTACCTGAGCTGGTGTTTAGCTGATCAACTAATCTGGTCACCCACCAATTATAACTGGCATACGAGGTCTAAAGGAAAAAAGGGGAGATTCATAGACATCCAACACTCATTTTCATCTCTTCCTGCAAACCTTACTATTCCATGCTCCAATTTCCTGAATAAGTAGTTATTTCAAGCCTCCAAGCCTTTGCTTCTTTTGGTCCCTCTGAAATTTCCCTTCTTCCACGCACTTCTCTTCTGGTGAACTACCATTCATTTTTCAAGAAATAATTTACCATAGCTTCTATTGTTCTCTCTGGTATTTGGACTTCAGTTTTATTTAAGAATTCTGGCTGGTGCATTCCTCTAAAACATAGTTTATGAGTGTCTCAGGAACTCTCCCACCCCAACCAAACTTCTCTCCACCAATTCTTGTCCCACACCACTCAGATAGTGGTGAGCTAGTCCTCTTTATGGGATGAAGGATATTCCCACATCAAACCTAAGAAACAATGGTAATGTTATAGTGTCATATATGTCATTAATGATTTTAGATAATATAAAGTATGCACCTAAAATGTGCTAGACACCATGCTAAGTGCTTTATTTGCATCATCTCATTTAACCTTCAAAACACCATCATGTGCTATTACACCCATTTGACAAGTAAGAAATTTGAGGCACAAAGAAGCTCAGTAACCTGCCCAAGGTCAAAAACAGACAAAAGAGAGCAAACATAGAGCCTAGACAGACTGAATCCAGAGGCTGAGTTCTCAACCACTGGCCTACGGTGTTTCCAAAATGGAATGTACCATTTCCTCCCCTCCCTCCCCCATTTTCCCTGCTGCTCAAGCAAGCCAAAAACCTTAAGTTGCCCTATACCTCTTTCTTCCAAATCCTTTCATCTCCAATCTCACTATACCTACATTAGCTCACTTCTTACCTGGATAATAACAACAATCACCTGACTGCACTTGCTGTAATGCATGTTCCTCATAACAGCCAGCTGGGTTTTTCAAATAAATCACAAACTGATCGAGTTACTCTCAACTGGATTCCTTTCAGTGATTCCTATAACCTGTGCAATGATGCCAACTCCTGAAAACACAGCAGAAAGGCCCTTTGCCATCTGGCCAAATTCTTCCCTTTCAGCTCTACTTGCCATTTCTCTGTATACATCAAATTTCATTCAAACCGACCTTCTTCAAAGTTTTTAACAAAACATATTCCTAATCCCTCCAATGTTGTAAATATTGTTCTCAACCACACAGTTCTTTTATCTAGTAAATTTATATTTTACTTCAAGTTTCAGCCCAAATAGTACCTTCCTTAACCACAGAAAATTATAACCCTGTAATAGTTAATATTTGTTAGCACTATGTCAGATACTATTCTAAATCCTACACATATTTTAAAGGCCGTTTAATCATTAGACCAACCCTGTAAGAAACCTGAGGCAAAAGAGTTGACAGTTGCTGTTACTTCAATGTGTTTATAGAAATCATATACTTCCCTCCTCAAATTAAATTATTGGAGGGTAGAACAGTCCTCCTTATCTTCATAGCAGCTATGCTTGTCTAGTGCCTGGCACATAATAGAAACAGGCGGGGCTCAATAAATATCTTTTGGACAAATGGCCGGAGCTGCGCCTCCAGGTTCTAACTGCAGACTTAGAAACTCTTCCTGGCAATTAGCCCTCTAATTCCTCCAGAGCATGTGAGGAGCATAACAAACATGACTCTAGCAGAGTCCCTCGTAGGCTTAAGTATTTTCCAAACGCTTCTGCTTAATGTATGAGTATCCTCATATATACCATCAAGCTTTTTCTGCAGCTTAACTTCTTTTAAGTTTTTACAAATTACCACGTACCCAACATGCATTCAGATAGTATTAGTCAACGATGACGACATTAAACATTACATATGAGAATTCTCAATAAAGGAATGTGGAGCTTACTTTGATCTCGCAGAAAGTCGATTTCTGTGGCCATTTGGATGCAATTTGTTTGGAGCTTTCACTACCTTTACTTTTCTCAAAAAGACACAAAGCTCGCAATGCAGGAAAGCAAAACTAAGGCAAAGCTCCGGAGGTTGTCTAGCACTCGAGCGGTGTGATCTGCATCCTACTCACGCGGCGTCAACAGCCCAGCCGCGCCTCCTTCTCCCGAGTCCCAGCACAGTCCCTCACTCAAGCGAGACACCAAATTTCAGGTTTGTTGCGGACCCGCCAAGTAAATTGTTCACATTCACCCGAATCCCAGTCAAGTAGGACCAGGGACGCGGCTGGATATATTGGACGTCCCACGGGCCACTCGGGGTCGTGTCGGGCCACTCAGGAGAGCGCCGAGAGAGCCGGCGGGCAGCCCGGCGGCGGCATCCTTGGTGGGGCAGGGAGCGACGCCTGGACGACCGAGAAGCCCGGGGCCAGCAGCGGAAGTCCACTCGGCCCGCCCTGCGACTTTGAAACCGGTGCCCCAGACCGCTCCTTGGAGACGGTGACGCCGCCTGCGTCATCACGCGGGCGTCAGCGCCTACGTCATCGCGCTTCCTGGCGTTCTCTCACATTATTGGCTGTTTGTCCAGCGACGGGCGGGGCTGTGGGAACCTGGATGACAGCGGGCTGAGCCACCTGTGTGGCGGCGGATACGCTGGTGGGCCTGTATTCGGAGGGTGGGCGTCACCGAGTGTTTCTTTTTTCCTTTTTATTCCTTCAAAAAGAAAAAAATGTAAACATAGGTAGGTTATTAAATACATATTTTAAGTGCTCCAGTATCTTTGTTGCCAAGCACTTTTGGTCTGGGAGAACCCGCTCACCAAAGCGGATGGTTGGAAAGTACTTAGGTTTCTGCGTCTGGGAGCGGAACCCAGGCTGGCGTCTTCAGCGTCTGCCTCCAGAACTGTGCGGCTGGAGGATTTCTGGGTGTGAACCTGGTAATCTCCAGAAAAAAAGTGACGTGGGTCTTTGGAGAAAGGACACAGCTGTTGTCTATATAGTTAGCTGTGTAGCAATAAGGCAAGAAGTTAGGAGTACTCCAGAGATCCTGCAAATCCAGCAGTTATTTCTTGAGAGAGAACTTTGCTTCCTCAAAAAAAGGAAGACAAAAGTTACGATTTTTGCAAGAAAAATTAGGTAAAACTTTACGTTTGTAGACGGATTACAATCCCCATTTTTAAAAAATGATTTTGTCTAGATTTGAACTTCATCACTGGTTAACAGTTAAAATTAGAGGAAATTTCAATCCCAGCAATAAAAATGTTAACTTGAATTCAGTCCCAAGTTTTAGTGCCTTTAAAGTAAATATGTGTTTTTATGAATTGAGGTAACGTTTCTGAATAGACGTATCATAGATGTAGCTCGATGAACAGTTGAAGAAGTTTTTGTTGTCTTGTACTGATATACAAAAACTAATGTGCTAAGTCGCTTCAGTCCTGTTAGACTGCTTGCCACCCTATGGAGTGTAACTCACCAGGTTTCTCTGCCCATGGGATTCTGCAGGCAAGAATATTAGGGTGGGTTGCCACGCCCTACTCCAGGGGATGTTCCCTGCCCAGGGATCCAACCTGCGGCTCCTGCATTGCAGGGGGATTCTTTACCGCTGAGCCACCTGGGAAGCCCAAAACTAATGGTGGTGGTGGTTATAGTTGCTAAGTTGTGTCCGACTCTTGCGGCCCCATGGTCTGTAGCCCGCCAGGCTTCTCTGTCCAGGGGATTTCCCAGGTAAGAATACAGGAGTTGGTTGCCATTTCCTGCTCCAGGAGATCTTCCCCACCCAGGAATTGAACCCGGATCTCCTGTGTTGCAGGCAGATTCTTTACAGACTAAGCTAGGAGGGAAGAAGAAAATTTTTAAATGTGTCCAGCTGTATCCAGTTAGGTATTTGAAGTCCTATTACAGGTTTTCTCCATACTCACTATTAAGATAATGAGATGGTCCCTGATCTGGTTTTTAGTGGCCATGAAGTTCAAACAAAAACTTGTTGGAAAAAGAAATTGAGAGTACAAGCTCCAACTCTTTATCAAAGGTCAACCAACGGCGTTTTCTTCAGGAATGCCTGACTCCCCAAGGGTTTGCTTATATCTTCCCCTATATTTGAACCTGGTATACTGTCATAGGGTGATTTAACTTGGCACCAAACAAGTAGTTATAAACTTAACTCTACATCACTAGAAGTTTATATTAGTGTGGGTGAAAGCAGACAGTATTTTCTGGTTGTAAATGATGAAGTAGTCTTTACATTACATAAATTATCTGAAATTGCAATTTTTACCTCTGCACTTGAATTCTTTGGCCTATGCAGTTAAGATCGATACAGCCTATAGTTTTTGGGTTTTGAGGTGTGGTGGGGTATTTTGGTTTTTGTTTTGGTTACAAGATTTTTTACTGGTTGAATTTTAATGAGTTTGAAAATAATTTTAATCTGTAAAAAACAAAATTGCTATGATTTCACTTATCTTTAAAGTATCCCTTCTAGTGTTTTCCCCTTTTAAAACTTCCCTTCTGATTTCTACTCACTTAGCCCAAGGTTGGTGCTTCCCTTTGTAGTTACTTCATGCTTCTTCCTGCGGTGTCTATCATAGTGTTTTATATTGATTTCAGGCTCCATCATAGTATCTGGAACATAGTGAGCACTCAATAAGTATCTGATGAAGGAGTTAACGTACAGAACGTGTGTGCATACAAAATATCTATTACTGTAATTGAGCACAGTGACTGAGAAAAGGGAGAGAAAAGTCCTTAATATGTTTGTAACTATTATCTAGTCACTCTTTCATGTTTTTATGTTAGATTTATTTCTCCAATAAGGAAAACCTTTGAAAGTCAATAGATTGCATGAATACTAATTTATGCAATATATTGACACTGAGCACTGTGAGAAAAACATGAAGAATACAAAGTTGGAAATTTAAGCTAGGATCAAAATGTTAACATTTTCTGATATTAAATGCCATAAAAAGTGATTTTTTAAAAAACTCTTAATAATAATTATATTTTCCCAACCAAGAAGATGACCTGGGAATTCAATCTCTCTTTTTAAGCTTGTCTTTTTTATTATTATAATTATTGTAGTAAAAAACATATAACATGACATCTATTCAATCTTTAAGGTGTTGAACACAGTATCGTTAACTATGTGCACATTCTTGTACAGTAGATCTCCAGAACTATTTCATCTTGCATGACTGAAACGCTACACCTATTGAACAGCACTAATTTCCCTCTCCCACAAAAAGTGATTTTTATAAAACAAAAATAATCATCTGGTAAAACAAACACAAAAGTTGTTTCCCCCCCGAGAAAGTTTTTTAAAGCATAAGATTCCCCTGGAGAAGGGAATGGCTACCCACTCTGATGTTCTTGCCTGGAGAATTCCATGGACAGGGAGCCTGTAGGCTACAGTCTGCTGCTGCTGCTAAGTCGCTTCAGTCGTGTCCAACTCTGTGCGACTCCAGAGACAGCAGCCCACCAGGCTCCCCCGTCCCTGGGATTCTCCAGGCAAGAACACTGGAGTGGGTTGCCATTTCCTTCTCCAATGCAGAAAAGTGAAAATTGAAAGGGAAGTCGCTCAGTCGTGTCCGACTCCTAGCGATCCCATGGACTGCAGCCTACCAGGCTGCTCCGTCCATGGGATTTTCCAGGCAAGAGTACCGGAGTTGGGTGCCATTGCCTTCTCCGGGGCTACAGTCTATGAGGTCGTAAAGAGTTGAACACGACTGGGCTACTAACACACACATACACACAATCTATTATGAGAGTGTACTCTGCCCCATGTACATTAATTCATTTTATCCTCACAAAACCGTGTAAGGTAGTTGCTATTTTTAAACCCTTTTTTAGAGTAACTTCCTGATAGCAGTTGAAAAGTGCCTGGATTTGTATTGGAATTCACTCTGTCTGGTCCCAATGTTAGAACCACCATGTTAAGACCTCCCAGTAGTAGAGGATAATTTACAGCTAGGATAATATTATTTACAGCTACTGTAATATCAGATCAGATCAGATCAGCCGCTCAGTCGTGTCCGACTCTTTGCGACCCCATGAATCGCAGCACGCCAGGCCTCCCTGTCCATCACCAACTCCGGAGTTCACTGAGACTCAGTTTACACTTTTTGCTTACATACGCAGTCTTTCATTACTTTAAGTGAATTATTGCTGCACATGTTCTATTATAATCTAAATGATAGTTGGCTTTTAAGTTGTGCAACAATTGTAAATACTGCTGAGTTTCCTTTTCTTTATAGAAAACCGCTCAAACTTCTGTGGAACAATTAAAAGCTTTCAGCTGTTCGCCTGTGGTCCTTCAACAGGTGTCTGCGCTTTATCCGCTAAGCCCCGCCCCCAGAACGTGCGGGCCGCGGGGCGGAGCCTAGGGCGCAGCGCGCTCCCCGTGACCTAGGCCCCCGGGAGCTAGCCAGTGGCGGACTGAGAGCCCACGGGTCTGTGTTCTCTTCTTGTTATGCTTTCTCCTCTCTTGTCATTCCTCTCACCCGCTCCCAGTCTTGCTGGCTTTTCTCTGGCAACGTACTTTTCAGCTGGTTCTGGCGGCGGTTTCCTCCCACTGTCCGGGCTGACTTCCTCATTTCTCCGTTTCTCTCTTAAATGCGTGGAGGAGGTGGCAAGTGGGGGGGGGGGGGGGGTGGTGAGGACGCAAACTGGGGAAAAAAAAATCTTACTGTAGAAAACTGAAAAAAAAATTTCGTGAATAGAGGGTTTGGAAATTTTCCTTACAAAATGTTTTATTGAGAAAACACATTTTCCATAACTTCCTTCTTTTATCCTTTGTGCATTTTTTTTTTTTTTAATCCTCTAGACTCTTAATGCTCCGGGGTTCTGTCTCCATTCTCATCGTTCATTTCCTTTTTAAGATCTTCGCGTAGTAGAAGTAAAGTATGAAAAGAATTATTTTTAACTTTCTTTTTGATAAGACTAATTTGAAGACTAAAAGTTAAAATGTTAGAAACTACATATTAATAAACATTCATTTTAAGAAAGTCTACACAGCCAACATTAAAATTGTATATTAGGGTGGTGTTCTGCTTGAATGAATGCATTCTTTCAATAATATTCCTAATATTCACTCTGACTTTTTAGAAATGTTCAGCGTGCAAAACGTGAGGGAGACCAGAGGTAGTCACAAAAACGTTTGAGAGATCCAGCCTTAGACCTTTTTTTTAAGTATTTTAAATTATTTTTGAATAGTAATGCATGTCTGTTTTAGTATAAAACTCAAGTAGGTTAAAAAAAGTGATACAGTGAAAGTAAAACTTCTTCAGCTATCTCAGGCAGATAATTCCCTCCAAAAAGGCAATTACGGATACCCTGGTGTCTCATATATGCTTCCTGAGATAGTATATGCATTCACAAGCATGTATGCAAATACTCTCCCTTTTTATTAAGTAAATGCATACTTTCTGGACCTTGCTTTTTTAAGTTAATATATCTTAGCTGGTATATATAGAGCTGCCTCACTTTTTTTAACTGTTGTGGGCTATTTCATTGTATGAGATAGCATAATTTATTTACCAGTCCTCTACCTGTGGGTGTTTTAAGTTGCTTAACAATATTTTGTTATTCTGAACAGTGTTACAACAAATAACTTTATAGCATGTCATTTTGAATGGGTACAGGTGTAATAACTCCTAGAACTAGAGTTGTTGAATTAAAGGTTATTGGTATTTTTCGCTTTGATAATTACTGAGGGATGCTCTTCACTGGGTCTGTGCCAGTTATGCCTGAATAACATCTTGATTGTTTCTCAGTGTCCTCATTATCATGGCATTTTATCAAACTTTCTGATTCTTGACAATATAAGTGAAAAATAGTAATGTATTGTTTTAGTTTGCATTTCTACCATTAATGAGATAGAACATTTTGTATTTTCTCTGTGCTGGCTATTGATACTTTTACATCATTTTTCTCTTGATACGATGTTTTCCTTATTGATTTCTAGAAGCCCTTTAAACATTAAACAAATTAGTTATTTATCTCAGCTATGAGTTGCAGGTATTTTTCCCAGACTGTCTTTGATTCTGTAATGGCAAGTTTTAATTTTTGTAGTAGAGGACGATAGAGTTTTGCTTTTATTTTTTAAATGCTTACATAGCCAAATGTATCAGTGTATCAGTTTTTTTTCCAAAATGTATTCTGGATTTGGGGTTATATTTTAAAGGCTTCTTTTCTACTGTAAGATTATATTATAAAAACAACCTCCCGATTTTTTCTTTCTTGTTTTTATGTGATTTGATTTATGTTTAGTTATTTGGGGTTTGTTTTTTTTTTTTCTGCTGTGCTACTTGTCTTGTGGAATCTTAGTTCCCTGAGTAGGGATCAAACACAGGCCCTGTAGTGAAAGCACAGTCCTAACCACTGGTCTGCCAAGAAATGCCCTAGATCTTTGATTCATTTAAAATTTAGTTTGGTGTAGGGATCCAGTTTTATTAAATAGAACTGCAAAATGAATCAGTGGATAATGGATGAGTCCTGATTAATTAGCTACATGAGAACCATTGCCAACTCCCCATAGGCTTCTGTACACTATTTTTATCCAATACCTGCTATGGTGCCTGAAACAAAATGAGTGACTAATAAACCTTTGATAAGCTAATTTGAAAGGAAGTTTCTAGATATGATATATTATCTGAGTTATTTGCCATCATATTAATATATAGTGTTGAAAAAGATAATGATACCCCAATAGAGTTGATTTCTCCTGCATAAAATCTTAGAATCATGAAGTTTTAGATCCAGAGACTAGAGCAATTATTCACTCCACAAATAAATTAGTAAGTTCTTGTTATTTACAGGCATTCTAGTTTATGGGGAGAAAATAAACAAGTTGGTCATGTAGTTTTAAGTGCTGTGAACCAAAACAGAGCAGTATACGGGCAGTAGAGAATGACAGAGAGTGGAATGCTTCTCGGATGCCCAGTAGCCCAGGTCGTGAAGGACACTGATAAATGAATCGTCTCTACTTCATATGAGCACATATGCAAACAAAGAAAATAGAAAGGCTGTGGGGGTTAAGCCATCACAAACCTAAGTGTCCCTAGGGAGTTGAAAGGAAAATCAATTGTCTCTGTCTAGGTCCAGTATTTTCTTTAGATTATAAACTAGTAGGCAGGACTATACTTTTTAGTTGATTTTGTTGTATTATGTACACTTAGGTTGATGTATTCTTTAAGCAGATTAACAAGTTTGTTGTTTTGATATGAAACATCATTTTATGCAATTTAAGTCAGAATTGTATTCTGAGTTCAGTCACTCCGTCCTGTCCTACTCTTTGCAACCTCATGGACTGTGCAGCATGCCAGACTTCCCTGCCCATCACCAACTCCCAGAGCTTGCTCAAACTCATGTCCATTGAGTCGGTGATGCCATCCAACCATGTCATCTTGACCTCTGTCGTCCCCTTCTCCTGCCTTCAGTCTTGCGCAGCATCAGGGTCTTTTCTAATGAGTCAGTTCTTTGTTTCAGGTGGCCAAAGTATTGGAGTTTTAGCTTCAGCATCAGTCCTTCCAATGAACATTCAGGACTGATTTCCTTTCAGATGGATTGGTTTGATATCCTTAGAGTCCAAGGGACTCTCAAGAGTCTTTTCTAACACCACAGCTCAAAAGCATCAGTTCTTCAGTGCTCAGCTTTCTTTATAGTCCAACTCTCACATCCATATGTGAGTATTGGAAAAACCATAGCTTTGACTAGATGGACCTTTGTCAGCAGAGTAATCTCTGCTTTTCCATATGCTGTTTAAGTTTGTCATAGCTTTTCTTCCAAGGAGCAAGCCCCTTTTAATTTCATGGCTGCAGCAAGGTAATAAAGTCTGTTTCTGTTTCCATTGGTTCTACCCTTGGTCATATCAGCCATGGCACTCTTCCCTGCTAGTGGAAGTCTAGCTGATGTTTCTTGCAGTAATTTACAAATAATATTCAAAGAAACCTTAGAAGAAAAGGAAGAAGCAACCAGTGGAAAGATTTAGATTATCACTACCTTATACTGTCAATGAGACTAGCTCTGCTTTTATCATTTATTTATCTTCCAGCTAAGATGACATTTTGCAGTAATTTGAAGCCACAGTCTTACCACAAACCAGCATATGTGCTTGGAAGTGATAGGCTATTTTTAGGAGCACATCACTGCATATGGTTTAATTCCATTTATAGATAGATATGATGGCCTACAAGAACTGGGAGTTGAAAATTCCCTGGTGGAAACCCACTGATTAGGATAGGCATCCCTTTAATGTATGCAACATTTTGTGTGTGTTTGGATATGGTAATTGTATGGAGAATGAGTGAATCTACCAAAACTTCCTAGTCACTGAGCTATGTTTTGCCAGGATTGTCAAAAATTGTCAAGCCCTGAGTTAGGAGTATAGCAAGTTAGTGCCACAATCAGATTTAATGAGCATTTCTAACATCTTGATTTATTCTTATTTTTTCCTCTATGCTACAAGAAGGTACTGGTACCAAAATTGGGAGTAGAAGGTAATATATTTATTTTTAAGGAATGTGCCTTCATATTTCAACAGAAGAAAATAAATTTATTATTGGGGTATATTATCCCATGCAAATCAGGACTGAATTCCACATATATTAGAGTCAGTTTATACAGTCTTATCACTTACTGAGCTTATTTCAATGATGAATATAAATTGTTCAACATATCCTCTTTTAAAGTGCTATTAGCTGCAAATGGCTCACAATACTGTAACTTTTTTAATTTTAGAGTTATTAAAATTTGTTAGCATATAGTGAAATTTGAGAAAACTACATACTTTACAAAAAGGTTTTTGAAGCTCTTGGATTCGTTATCTGACACACAGCTTATATATCTGGATCTCCCAATGCTTGGCACATAGTAGGCACTTAATATATATTTGTTGGAATAAATTTATTCAAGTGTAGTTTTTATGAAGCCATAAGATTGTATACCTTAAATATATACATTTTTTTTGTCAATTATACCTCAGTAAACCTGAAAAAAAAAGTCTTGAAGCAAATTTATTCAAAATGTAGAACATTATTATTTGCAATAAAAACAACATGAAGCAAGGAAATGCATTTGAAGACTTCAGATAAGTCTAGAAATATCATTTACTAATCAAGATTATCTTTTGGGCAAGACATAAGGACCTAGTATGATTTGGGGGACTCTGTCACTCCTAAATAAGGTTTCTGTCTATTTGCAGATTTCTGAAATGTCTTCATCTGGGAAAGCATGGCTGACATTGGTTCAGTTTCTTGATTTACTAGCTATTTGATCTCGGACATGTCTGTTTCTTCATTTGTAATATGTAATAATAGTTTCTCTACAAATTTTTGTGAAATTAAACTTTTATAAAGTGCTTGATCCATAGTGTTCAACAGAACATAATTTTATTAATTTAATATTGTGCCCTTCTGTTTAATGCTTAGAGTAACAATTTAAAATGAAAATACTGCTTGTGTCAGATGTACTTTGTCTATTTGAAAGTTTAATGATTGCAGATTTTGTTACCATATTTCAGTTGGAGAGAAGGGATTAACCAACCATGTGGTCATTTAACACTTGAAATATCAAAGATTGAAAAGGCTAAGAAAAACCTTACTCTGAGACTAAGGAGGACAGTGTTAAACTTTGCCAATCTTGAAATGCTTGAAGCCCCTCCCTCCATTTTCACTCCAAAAAGGAAAAGAATTTTAGCCAAAAGAATCGTGTTAACAGCAATGCTTGTGTTCATTTATACAGATTTCAAAAAATCAAATTGAATTTTACTGTAAAGATCTTAATTCTCAGGCAATCCAGTAATTCATCTGCACACATTACAGTAAGACAAAGAATGGCATATAAACTTACAGTGCTTATAGTTTTAAGTAAATGAACAGTTTGCAATGGCTTAATTACAGTTCTTAAAAATTATTGATACACTTTTTACAAGGTAACTCGAGGCAGATCTAGTTTTAACAATTTTACATCCAATCACCTATTATAATAGAATTCCATATCCATGATTTACTACAACATGAATGGCCTTTTAACTCTCAGAACCGTGTTCTTGTCACTCTGCTGCCTTCCTGCCTGCTATTTGGCTTGGAAATTTTCATTTCATTTCTTTCTAAAGGAAACATTTGTAAATTGTTAGCTTTTCTTCTTTTTTTCCCCCCCTTAGAGTCTTTAGATGGATTTTAAAATTGAACACACTTGGGATGGTTTTCCAGTGAAGCATGAGCCAGTGTTTGTCAGGCTGAATCCAGGTGACAGAGGAGTGATGATGGAAGTCAGTGCTCCATTTTTCAATGATCCTCCAGCCCCACTAGGAGAACCAGGAAAACCTTTCAATCAATTGTGGGATTATGAAGGTAAGTAGAAGTGCTGTATTTTATTGCAAACATAAATCTTTTTATAATAACCTCTCATAGAACTATTATTTTATCTTGCTCTAAGGAAGTGAGTGCTTCTGAGCCCCTGACATGTGCAGTTTTCTGATATTTCCTACCAATCTCTCATTCTGACTTTTTCACCATTACCTATGGACTTCGGCTATATAACTAGAACAGTGAAAAATGACAATTACAAATCCAGATTTTTAAATTGCTGCTGTATTTCCTTTCTTTACGTCTGTTACCTATTCTAAGAAGAGTTCAGAATTCCTGTTTTGTTTTTAAGTATCTTCAAATGGCTACTTTAACCTTATAAACCTTCTTTATGGAAGCTTTGGGGTGTTTTACTTATTATAAAAACTACATCAACTTCAGCATGAAGTATAGTTTTTATTTTATACTGGCAAATAATCTCACACATCAAAGCAAGGCTAAGAGACCTGCCATGAAATCGCAGTTTCAGGTTTGCTGTATGATCACCTTCTGATGAATCCTAATTAAGCTACCAAACTTATCTTTCTGAAATAATCTTTAGATGCCATTTCCTAGATAACAGATCTTTACTATCCCTAAGGTAAGGTTCAGATCCTTCCCCTAAGCTTTTACGGTACTCATGAATCGAGCTATCATATTAAACCAAAAGCTCTTAACTTCCTAAAGGCTGATAGTCTGACCTTTCGGTCATATTCTCACTCATGTACTTTTTCTCGTTCTAGCCCCTTCCTTTGATACATATCATTCAGGTTCCATTTCTTCAAAGAAACGTTTGATGACTCTTCTAGTCCACACTAACATCTACTTTCTCTATACCACTTGTATAGCGTGCATTTTGTTGGTGTTAATTTATCACATCTTAAACATACATTGTTTTTTATTGATATAGAACTTGTATATACCAACTTCCTGATCATGTTAGTCACTCACACTAATGTGAGTTATATACTGGAGGTACTATAGTCACTAAACTCAACAAATCCTAAACTCAACTAGTCCACTTCTCTTATAAACCTACTTCTTTCCCTAATTGCCCAATCTAAGTTAATGGCACCATAATACATCAAATCACCAAATATAGAAATGTGATATCTTTTCAAGATATCCATCTCTGTCTCTATATTTGGATTAAGTCCTAGAAGTTTCACTTCCTAAGTGTTTCTCTAATTCAATATCTCTTCTTCATCCTATTATCCTTGCCATAGGTAAAAGACTTTAAAAAGAATAATAAGACTCACTGAATTGTTAATGGGATCATATCTTAGATATTTTATTATTATAAAAGTAACACATGGAAAACTAGAAACAACCTAAATGTCTATCAATAAAGGATTGTGCTAATATATTTATTGTGTTAATGTATTTATTAATAAATTTATTCAATATTTTTATAATCCTACAGTTGAGTGGTACTGGGAATGTCTTTTGCAACCCTGGTTTTATCGGATACTTGCTGTGGTGTTGTCCATATTCTCCATGATAGTTGTGTGGTCAGAGTGCACATTCTTTAGCACTAGACCTGTCTTATCTCTCTTTGCAGTCTTCCTACAGCTAGCTGAAAAACATACAATTATATTTATATCAAGATTGCTTGCTTTCTTTCCATCTTCTTCCTCAGTATCTGTGTTTATTCTACTGTGTTCAGGATTCGTGTATTTAACTATTAATACCTGGCTTCACATCGCCAGACTGATGCTTATAGCCTTCTTTTCAGTGGCATGTTATTTTGCCATTTGACTCCTCCTTTATGTCTTAATTTCTTGGGTTTGACCCACATGGATTCATCCATCTCTCACCAAAATACACAGCCAACTGCTTATACATCTATTATGGGTTCCATGAAAGTTTTATCCTTTATTGCAGATGGGTTCTATATATATTATCCTATGTTGGTGGTAATTCTCTGCATTGCTACGTATTTTAGCTTGGGAACTCGTTGTTTGAATCTACTTGGTTTCCAGCAGTTCATGGGAGATAATGATATGACATCAGACTTAGTTGATGAAGGAAAAGAATTGATCAGACCAGAGAAGAGAAAAAGGCAACGGCAAGAAGAAGGTGAAAATAAAGAGAATGGAAAGAGCGTTATGGACACAGAGAAGATTCCACTAGAAACAGAAATGTTCATATTGACCCGGAAGAATCAAACTTCTCAGAAATGAGTACCAACTGATCGACATCTAAACATACAAGGGCTAATAACTGGACTGAAAGGGACCGAATAGAACTTCTTCAGGATGCGGAACCTTTGGATTTTAATGCAGAAACGTTCACTGATGACCCTCTTGAATCTGAATCAGGAAGGTACCAGCCTGGTGGACGATACCTCTCAATGTCTCGCAGCAGAATATTTGGTGATGTATAAAGTCTGTAGGAATTTATGGAGTAGCTAACCAAGATCAACAAACAAGTTCAGTCTTTATGAACATCTGTATGCTCTAGAATTAACTACTGAACTCCCGGTGAAAAGTGTCAGGATAAAAAAGGCATGAAAAATTAATCAGATCTTAGTGATAATGGCTTATTATTCATTGAATATCATCTTTATTTCTAATAGGATTTGTTTCATACCATTCCTGAAATGTCTGTCTTAGCAGTACAGTTACAATGGAAGGATTTAATTCATGATAAAGATTAGTATATGTTGAAAACATGTAGTTCAGTTTGTTTCAGATTAATTTTTTCAGGAAAAATTGTTTTAAAGGTTCAAGGAAGCCATAATTATAATTGAATATTATTATAGTTTTATTATTGTGATTTACATATTCTTTCTAAAAAATATGTTGATCCTTTATTTCCCAAAGAGATGGAGACCTCAATAACAACCATATTTACAAAACCCATGTCTTAAAACAAGGCTTACTTACCAGACATAACTGAATGTAGAAAGCCCTTTTTCAACACTGTATGAATATTAGTTAGGTTTTTGCATGTATGTTTAAGACTATACTTCAACTAGTGTTTGTATCTTCAGCATGTGTACTTTAATCAGGTGGTGAATTATTCTTTCAGTTTTTGGTAGTAACTGGAAGTTGTCTTATGCTTTTGGTATTGCTTTGTAAAGATTTTCATTTCAGAGAGGAGTGTTCACCTTTACCATTTAGCATAGTGATTTAAGTGTTGATCATTCCATTCAAGGAGAGTCATAATTTTTAATGGTAAATAGTGAGGTTTTGGTGGCTCAGATGGTAAAGCATCTGCCTACAATGTGAGAGACCCGGGTGTGATCCCTGGGTCGGGAACATCCCCCTGGAGAAGGAAATGGCAACCCACTCCAGTACTTTTGCCTGGAGAATCCCATGGATGGAAGAGCCTGGTGGGCTACAGTCCATGGGGTCACAAAGAGTCGGACACAACTGAGCAACTTGCCTTTAATATATCTAACATTCTATAGAAGAATACTATGCAGCAATTAAAAAGAATTAGTTATCTATATGCTGTAAACTTGCATGTGTGTGTATATGTGAAGAAAGCAAATTGTAAGCAGAAAATGATTCTATAGACACAGTTTTTTAATCTATGCAAGTAAAATAGATTGTGGAAAGGCAGAAGTCTGACAGGTTTTAGAGCAAAGTGGGAAGAAAAAGACTTTGACTTTTTACTTACATATATGTTTATATTGTTTTGATAATAAGCATATATCACTTTCAAAATTCTCTAATTTTTAAAATAAGCATTCTCAGAAAATTCCAGGAAACTGTAAAGAAAAATCACCCCCCTGTATTCCACTTGTCAGAGATAAACAGCCGTAACATTTTTGTGCACATTTTGCAGGCTTCTAAGCACAGGCATATGTGCATATTTTTGTTTCATGTACACTAGCTTATTGCTCTGCAGCTTACTTACCAAGTATCGTTCCTTGTATCTTTCCTACATCAAAAATACTTAACTGTATATTTTATTTTAGTGACTAAATTATATTCTATTATGTGGAGTACACAGATTTCATTATTTTTTTTAACAGCTCTCCTATATAATGTGTACTCAGTTGGTCAGTCATGTCCGACTCTTTGCGACCCCCATGGACTGCAGCCGGCCAGGCTCCTCTGTCCATGGGGATTCTCCAGGCAAGAATACTGGAGAGGGTTGCCATTCCCTTCTCCAGGGGATCTTCCCAACCCAGGGATTGAACCCAGGTCTCCCACTTTGCAGGCAGATTCTTTATCATCTGAGCCACCAGGGAAGCCTCGCCTATAAAATAGGTTTATTTGTATATAACAGAAGGTAACCATTTAGACCATTTCTTTTGAGTAATACTTTGATAAATAGCATGTTACTTCTTTTCTCAGTTGTGTGATTATTTCCTTAGGATAAATTCCTTGAAAAAGATAACTAGCTCAGAGTCTGTGTGATAATGCTCTTTTCTTTTCAACCTCACCAGCACTAGGCTTTATTAATATTTTTATTTAATGGATATCTGATATGGTTTTTCCAGTAGTCATGTATGGATGTGAGAGTTGGACTATAAAGAAAGTTGAGTGCCAAAGAATTGGTGTTTTTGAACTGTGGTGTTGGAGAAGACTCTTGAGAGTCCCTTGGACTGCAAGGAGATCCAACCAGTCCATCCAAAAGGAAATCAATCCTGAATATTCATTGGAAGGACTGATGCTGAAGCTGAAACTCCAATACTTTGGCCACCTGATGCAAAGAACTGACTCATTTGAAAAGACCCTGATGCTGGGAAAGATTGAAGTTGGAAGGAGAAGGGGACAACAGAGAATGAGGTGGTTGGATTGCATCACCAACTCAATGGACATGAGTTTGAGTAAACTCCAGGAGTTGGTGATGGACAGGGAGGAGTGGTGTGCTGCAGTCCATGGGGCTGCAAAGAGTTGGACATGACTGAGCAACTGAACTGACTGACTGATATGGGGAAAAAAGATGATTTATTTTTTATGTATTTTTTCTTACAGGCAGTGTCTAGTTTGTATTTTCCTCTTTTCCTCGTGCTGATATAGCTTTAATTAAAGATAATGTATTAATTCATTTATATTCTAAAGATATAAATAGATTATTTATTGTTGAAGCAAAATTAAATTTCTCTATATGTTCTATCTCTGTTTTCAAAAGTTGTGGAAGCGTTTTTCTTGAATGACATAACTGAACAGTATTTAGAAGTTGAACTTTGTCCGTAAGTATAAAAATATTTTTTCTAACTCATTACTATATATTTTGAACACAATATTTTCTAATTATAAATCATATAGATTAATAAAAGCTCACTAATTCTATGGGAATGCTAGTCTGAATTTATCTGATTTATATATAATTCTTTGTTTTCAAGTAGATGTGTAATGTAGAATGTTTTAGAAAATATTACATTGATACTATTTTCAATTCACTAATGTGGTTTTCTAATAAATTTGAAGGTTTTGCAAAATGAAAAATTCTTATAAAACAAACTCATTATTTACACTGTAAATTTGCATTATTATATATTAACTGTTTGGAAATAAAGAGGCATATAGATATAATGAATTGAACTACTTTATGAAAATGATGATTACTTTATGAAAAAGACTTTTAGGAGATTCTTTTAATAACTAGGTAAATTTTAATCTTATATATTACATAACTATGTGTTCATGTATTCCTCCTTTATTCATCATTCATTTACTGAGTATATACTATGTCACTTTGTGTGCCACAGATTAAAACTAAATCACATGTGGCTTTTCCTAGACTCAAGAAAAATTTTAACCATGGACTCTCTCTGTACAAATTTAACTGGTCCTTGGGAACTGTCTACCTGTTTGGCAGTTTTCTTTCCTCTAGATGTCAAAAAGTAAATTTATGCCTACCTGTTATCTAAATTGTAAGAAAAGTTAATATTTAGAAATGAAATATTTATACACCATTACTATTTTAAAAGACATTTCAGTACTCCTTAGCAAGGGTTATCTTGCAGTCTTTGTCTTTTGAAGACTAAGCAGAGTCCCAAACAATTGATTTAAATGAGATTTTGGATACAATTTTCTTTTACTTTGATTTCTTGCTAATACTAGATTTCTTGCTAATGTAGCTGTTTGCAATTATAGTTTTTCAGAAGTTACTATATATCTTTGTTACCCTTCAAATAACATGTCAAAAACTTTTTGAGAAATATGATTAATTATCATAAACTATAATGTGAAGTAAGAAAATTTCCCCATATGCATCAGAAAGCTAAGGCAAATAGGTTATAACTTGTATGGAAGGTTAGTCAAGAACTTGGATCTGCTAGAATTCTTAAGCTACATCCTTAGCTTATATTTGTCAGATAGTATCAGTTTATTTTCATAAAGTGATGACTTAGCACAAAATACGTTGAATAGATGATCTTTTGTTAGAAAATTATTCAATAACCATTGTGTATAAAATTAATTCTAAAAGTTCAGTTTTAGATATATTAGGACAGTTAATAATCAACAATCTTGGTTTTGCTTCAGGCAAGCAACTCCTATGACAGTTAACCTCTAGGAAAGCAATTTGAATATGTTTGAATTTGTAAGACCTTTTATTGCTCTTAAGATATTCATATGGTTGCATAATAACAATAAAAATAAGCAGAGAAGTTTTAAATGGAAAAGAATACTTGTTTCTCTTAGACTCATTTCTTGAAGGAAATCCTTCCGGAAAACTCTCAATAGACCATCTGTGCCAAATGTTTAGATACAGTCTTTTACAAAGATAGTAAATTTGTTTCATGTAGCTATTTGAAATCCTTTGATTCTTACTGACAGGGATAATCCCAATTATGTTCTCCTATTAGAATTTTCTTGTGGGGATATGTTGTGCTTCTTTTTTAAAATGGACATCAGTGTCAGAACTAATGGTAGAAAGCAGGAAAACACAACAGGCAGATGGGATGAGGGCAATTGTTCTAGGAAATAGTTACAAATTAAAGTCTTCAGCCTGTTAGGTAGTTTTAGACAACCTATATTTTTATTTTCTATCTCCTTAATGAGCTCCAAGACAGTTTTCTTATAGAAATAACGTTTTAAAAAGTTGTGGGATTTTGACCTGGAAATTGGTGCCAGCTTCCCTTAGGATTCTTTAATTTTCAAAATAAGTTTTCTAATGAATTCCAAATATCCCACCTGTTTTTCATACTGTGTATCGTCTAACCAATTGAAATATTTCATATTTCTTATTTAAATAATATAAGGAAGAATCTGAACATATGTAACTTGATGCATTTGATGGCACTTGCCTGGGAAATACGGAGAAGGCAATGGCACCCCACTCCAGTACTCTTGCCTGGAAAATGCCATGGACAGAGGAGCCTGGTAGGTTGCAGTCCATGGGGTTGCAAAGAGTCGGACACGACTGAACAACTTCCCTTTCACTTTTCACTTTCATGCATTGGAGAAGGAAATGGCAACCCACTCCAGTGTTCTTCCCTGGAGAACCCCAGGGACGGGGGAGCCTGGTGGGCTGCCGTCTATGGGGTCGCACAGAGTCGGACATGACTGAAGCGACTTAGCAGCAGCAGCAGCCTGGAAAATAAGTCATTTCTAAGTAACTGAACATGCTGGCTCTCCCTGTAATTATCTAGTATGCATGTTGCGTCCTTTAATTATTTGGAAACTTAGTCACAAGCATGCACATGGAGGAGGTCATGGCAACCAACTCCAGTATTCTTGCCTGGAGAATCCCATGGACAGAGGAGCCTGGCAGGCTACAGTCCATGGGGTCACACAGAGTCAGACGTGACTGAAGCAACTTAGCATGTGCACACACACGTGGAGATGTGAAAGATAGTGAAGAAAATAATGATCATTTCAAACACTCACGAAGAATTTTAAATTTTACAGCCATGGACAGCATTTGGTGCTTTTACTCTCTGGAAGAAGAAATGTGTGGAAAGTAAGTAAATGAAAATATGAGACAATATCCTTAAGTGTACAGGGTATATTGTTACTGTTGTTCAGTTACTCAGTCATATCCGACTCGTGTTCATGGGTTGTTCACGTGACCCCCACGAACTACAGGCTTCTTTGTCTATGGGATTTCCCAGGCAAGAAAACTGAAGTGGGTTGCCATTTTCTTCTCTGGTTTAAAGTATAAATACGAACATACCTTTTTGTGTTTCACATGTTGTTTCTGTAGCAAGGACTTGATCTGTCATTCAGAGTGTCCAGAGGAGAAACAAAATGGGAAGGTAGTGCTTCTATTCCTTGGAGTTATTTTCCACCAAATGTGACAAAATTCAATTCATTTGCAATTCATGGATCAAAAGATGAAAGAAGCTATGAAGCTCTTTACCCTGTACCTCAACATGAGCTGCAGCAAGGACAAAAACCTGATTTGTAAGTAGAAAATAAATGAAAATATGTCCCAACTGTAAGAGGTTTTTTGTTTTTGTTTTTTTTTTAATTCGTGGTAGGGTAGCAGTAACATTTTTTGGTCAAAGAAGACACATGTAAGCATAGTCTTACACGTGTCTCTCCACTGCTGCCAGTAGAGCACTTAGATTTCCACAGCAGTGTGAGAAGAATCTTCTTAGTGAGTACTATAGCAATTAGTATTGAAGTATAGTTGCAAATTTATTTATGATCCCTTTCAGAGGTAAATTACCAGAGGCATCTATATTTCCTGGTGTGAGCAGTAGGTTAATAAATCTTTTCTGCTGCTGCTGAAGAATCTGACCTTAAGTTAACTCTCTAGTTCTCTTCTCCTGGTCACCTCACGAGGATAAAAATGTCAGCTGTATTTCTAGGCAGTGTAGATGGGGACAGCAGGGCTTAGGGATTTCCCTTTAACAGTAGTGTACCCTGAGGGGACCCTGGAAGCTACTCCTAGAGAGTTACTACAAGAAATACTGTCTCCTGTGGGGCAGCAGGCATACAAGCCAAGGAGTCACCTGCAAAATTTCCATTTAAGTCTGATCTCTTTGCACCTGAAGCCGTCACTTAAGGAGAATGTAGCCCCTGGCCAGTCTAATGAATGCTTCATGGACTGCTGCAAACACTACCTGCTTAGAGGAAGGAAAGCCAGACACTGTCCTGGGGCAACCTGAGAGTACTCAAGTGGCCCTTGAGAGTCCCGCTCTGTTGAGTGTACTCAAGTGGCCAAGGTAGCCTGGTGAGTCTGCATGTTTAGAAAAGCCTAATAGAGACAGCCTAGTGGGCTTTGCACCATGGTAGACTGATTTCCCTACCTTTTTACCCTTCGCAAGTGCTGCACTGTCTCCCTTGCCCTTCCTGTCACGCTCTTACTCTGCTCTACTTGGATTTTTATCTCTTCACACCTGTTCCTTTATTCTGCCTGACATATTTTCCGCTTTCCCCCTTGCTTTTCTGCCAGGTCCTGACCCTTTCTAACCAGCCTCTTTCTCCTTTCCTTTCTCTTATCCTTCGATGTTTCCTTAGCTGCTTAATCTGGATTGACAGTTGTGACTAAAACTGGTTCAGTTTGGTCAGGTGGGCAGAGTGGGACAGGAATCTAGATGCCACTCACTCAGGGCCTTCTTATCAAGATGGCTTGTTTCTCTGGCTTCTCACAAGCTAATGCACTTCTGTATTTGGGCTTCTTCTTTATAGGTTATTGGATGCTTACTCTGGGTAAAAGTGTGATTATGCTGTCGGCTAGCGCAGAGGGATTTCCTTCAGAGCTGAGTTCCACTGCAGCATGTGAGCTAAACCTGTCTCCTCTGCATGCTCAGTCACTTCAGTCATGTCCAACTCTCTGTGACCCTGTGGACTGTAATCCACCAGGTTCCTCTGTCTGTGGGATTCTCCAGGCAAGAATACTGGAGTGGGTTGCTGTGCCCTCCTCCAAGGGATTTTCCTGATCCAGGGATCGAACCCCATCTCTTACATCTCCTGCATTGGCAGGTGGATTCTTTACCACCAGCGCCACCTGGGAAGCCCCTCTCTCCTCATTGCTAAGTCGCTTCAGTCGTGTCCGACTCTGTGCGACCCCATAGACGACAGCCCACCAGGCTCCGCCGTCCCTAGGATTCTCCAGGCAAGAACGCTGGAGTGGGTTGCCATTTCCTTCTCCAATTCTCTCCTTATTAGGCCACGGTAAAAAGCTAATAGTTAAATGATAGTAAATCTTAGTAGTTAAATGATTTTCCTAGAAAGAGAAAAAAAGAATTAGATTTAACTCTCTTTTACATAAATCTGCCTTGCTTTGGCAAAGGAGTCTATCCCTTAATCTGTTGAGCTGAAACTTTTTAAAAACAATTGTTTGTATAACTGATATAAATCCTATCAGAGTTTGAATATGAAAATATCTGTGAGAATATAGCATGATTTGTTTAAGACTAGATGAAATGAGTCAGGTTTTGACAGTTGATTTTTATTTCTCCCTTCAGCTGTGAGGGAGCTATTTGCAGAATTGAAAGGAGAGTGCTTTGAGATACGGGTGAATATTTTCAGAGCTGAATGTTTGATGGCTAGAGTAAGGAAACTATACGTGTGAATACATCTTACCTTTGAGGTTCTTAAAATAGAATGTTGTCCTATAATAGATATGACAAAATAAATAGCTTCTCAGGACAAATTTTTCACAAGTATATAATTCATTTCAATTCCGACTATCTTTTTCTTTGCATGTAGCCATCGTCTGGATTACTTCAAGCCTTTCAGTTTTAACATGCTGCTTGGAGAAAAGTGGAACCAACCAGAATCAGACCTGTGGCTAATAGAGAAACCTGATGTGTAGGAGTACAGTAGATGACTGTGTCAATCATTTCTTCTCTATACCCTCTAATGTAAACCAATAATAATCTCTTTCAAGATATCATGAACACATTTCAACAATAAATATTTTATGGAGGTCAGTGAAAAGAGAGTATTTCTGTGGTAAATTGTGTATGAATTAACAGGACAGTAGAAAGTACAGAGTGATTTTAACTGTAAAGTGAGAATGTTTCTCAGTCACTTTGTCCAGGAGCCGTCATGTCACGGTTCTACCACCTGCCTTGTGTCACCGTCACCCCCAAATACCCCTGACTCTGTCAGCCAAAATCATTATTTCTCTTCCCACTTGCCTAAATCTCAGCCAGCTTGTCACTGAACATCTTATTTGCGCATTTTTGAACTCCATTGTAATATAAATTCTCGGACTTCCCTGGTGGTATAATGGTTAAGAATTTGCCTGCCAATGCAGGGGTCATGGGTTCAGTCCCTGATTGGGGAAGATTCCACATGCTGTGGGGCAGCTAAGCCTGTGCACCACAACTACTGAAACCTGTGCCCTCTAGAAGCTGTGCTCCACAACCAGACAAGCCACCACCATGAGAAGCACCTGTGTCAGTACTGAAGGCCCAGCACAGCTCAAAATAAATAAGTAAATATTTTTAAATTGGCACTTCCTTTTGAAAAATATTTATGTAATAATTCTTTACTCAGACTCTTCTATTCATACTTGAATAGAAAACAATGGTATATTTTGTTTAAACAGGAGGTACACATCTGTTAAGGCATTATTAAAATACATGCGCTATTTAATCAGTGTTTTTTTCCTGTCTTATGATTACTTTTCTTCTGTAGAAGAAAATAGAATGAAGTTGTCTTGAATTCCGGCAACAGATTCTGCTTTTATTTGCAAATAAATGGCATTTTCTTCATGCTGTTAAACAAGATGTCAAAATGTCTTCATTTTAATTTGTAAACATCAAACACCTCTGGTCCATAATTTTCAAATTTTGTTATAATTCATTGCTTGAAGCCATCTAGTAGATTATCTGTGAACTTCTCCACCAAGTTCACCATTGCTTGGTCCTTCACCATTGTTCTTAACATGAAATTAGCAGTCTTACAGAGGAAACTTTATTGCTTGTACAGACATCTATTTGCTTACCCAACAATATACTTTTACTTCTTCTCCTTTGCTAACTCTTTTATATAGCTTCAATTTTTATTTTTTATTTCGGTTTATATAGCTTCAATTTTTAGAGGATCGTCTCAAAAACTACAGTTTCCTGGATTCCTTTGCAGATAGAAAGGACATTATAAAACAGTTTAATGATACTAAGTATACAGTGTTAGAAGGGGCTTCAAGAAAAGATGCCTTACAGATGAAAGACTCAGCTGCCATATATCCTTTGTCCTTTGCCTTCTCTCTTCCTTTTTCCTGAATTGCAGAATTGATACATGAGGTAACACCCTAGCTCCTTGTTTTAATTAGGAGACAACCTACAGATAGGTCAGTAGCAAGACAAAAGAAGCCTGGGTTGCAAACAGCACAATAAGATAACATATCAGAACAGCTACCTAGGGACTTCTTTATAAAGAAAAAAATTAGCTGCCTAATTTCTTCCCACAGGTTGATCAATAGGTTCAGTGCACTCCCATTAAAAAAACCAGAAGGCTTTTTTTGGGAGAAATTGACACAGTGATTCAAATTTTATGTGGAAATACAAAGGACCTGAAATAGCCCAAAAAATTTTGAAGTAGTACAAAGTTGGAGGACTTACTCTACCTGACTTCTAGACTTATTAAGCTTCAGTGTTGAAGAAACTTTGACCTTGGCATAGATTTAGACAGATACATCAATGGAACAGAGTAGAGAAACCAGAAAAAGAGCTACATATGGTCAGTTGATTTTTTGACAAAGGGAAAGGATCATCTTTTCAACAAATAGTTTTCCAGTTGGGATAACTGGAAAGAAAAATCAGTTTACCTAACAACCTACAGAAAAAATAAAATGTGAATGGTGAAATAAAAAAAGTTCTAGAAAAAAATCTTCATATCCTGGGGTAGAAAAAGATTTTTTTCAAACAGGACATAAAAAGCATTAACTGAAAGGAAAAAAAATGAGAAATTGAACTTCATCAAAATTTAAAATTTCTGTTCATCAAAATTTTCCATTAAGAAAGCAAAGAGGCAGTCTAGCAAGTCCACTCCTGAGGATATATCCGGGAAAAAACAAAAAAACAAAAAACGGAAGCACTAATTCAAAAGGGTACATGCACCTCAAAGTTCATAGCAGCATTATTTACAGTTGCTGAGATCAGAGGCACCCTAAGTGTCCATCCATGAATGGATAAAGAAGACATGTATAAATGAGTACTACTCAGCTTTTAGAAAGGAAGGAAATTTTGCCGTTTACAACAACATGAATGGACTTAAGGCATTATGGTTAGTGAAATAAGTCAGAAAAACAAATACTGTGTGATATCACTTATATGTGGAATCTGAAAAACAAACTAATGAATATAAGAAACAGACTCAGATCTAGAGAACAAACTACTGGTACCACTGAAGAGAGGGAAGGGGGAGGATCAAGATAGGGGTAGGACATTAAGGGGTAAAACTATTATGTATTAAATAAGGCAGAAGGGCATATTATTCAACACAGGGAATGTAGCCTATATTTTATAATAACAGTAATTGGAATATAATCTTAAAATTATGAATTACTATATTATATAACTACAACTTATATTGCACATCAACTATACCTTAATTTAAAAAGAATTAGGAAAAAAAAGTGAAGATGCAAGCCACTGATTGGGTTAAAGTATTTAAAATAGGCATATCTGATATAGGACTCTCCCCCAGAATATATAAAGGACTCCTGCAAATTGGTAATAAAAGGACAAGCTAATCACCAAAGTCTGTCTATTCAAAGCTATGGTTTTTCCAGTAGTCATGTATGGACGTGAGAGTTGGACCATAAAGAAAGTTGAGTGCTGAAGAATTGATGCTTTTGAACTGTGGTGTTGGAGAAGACTGTTGAGAGTCCCTTGGACTGCAAGGAGATCCAACCAGTCCATGCTAAAGGAAGTCAGTCCTGAATATTAATTGGAAGGACTGATCCTGAAGCTGAAACTCCAATACTTTGGCAAAGAACTGATTTTGCCAGTTCTTAGTATTGGAAGAAGGAAACTATTTCTCATCTAGATAAAAGAATGTTAAGAGATGTTTTGAAAACTTCTAAACAGCAAGTCCACAAAACATCTAAAATACCTGATGCAAAGAACTGACTCTTTGGAAAAGACCCTGATGCTGGGAAAGGTTGAAGGCAGGTGAAGGGGACGACAGAGGATGAGATGGTTGGATGGCATCACTGACGCGATGGACATGAGTTTGAGTAGGCTCCAGGAGTTGGTGATGGACAGAGAAGCCTGGCATGCTGTAGTCCATGGGGTTGCAAAGAGTCAGACATGACTGAGTGACTGGACTGAACTGAATTAAAGAGCAAAACACTTGATCAAACACTTCCCAGAGGAAAATAGACAAAAGGCTGATAAGTATATGGAAAGGCTTTCAACCTCACTTATCACTAGGAAGACAAAGTAAAATCACAGCAAGATACCACTAAATAACCAAAATTAAAAATTCACAGGGTGGCTAAAGTTGGAAACAACTGGCAATACCAAGTGCTAATGGGAATGTGGAGAACCTGGATCAATGGTGCAGATATAAACAAAAACTTTATTTATATGGTGGCAAAGCACAGACATCCTAGATAAAATCAAAATCATATAAAATACTGAATTTGGATGTTTCTAAACCTAAAACCTAAAATGTTTCTAAAACCTAATTTGCATCTTCTTTTGATCTGTTTAGATGTTTTCAAAACATCTCTTAACATTCTTTTATCTAGATGAGAAATAGTTTCCTTCTTCCAATACCAAACAAGCAAAAACATGTCATATAAACATTTTCTTTTGAAAGGAATATACAGTTCCACCACAAAATTTTGGAAAGTTTGGTATCATTAGTAAGATACCAGTGCACCCTATAGAAACTTAGTATTTGGGAGTGAGTGTTTGTAATAAAAAAAAAATTGTTTTTCAACTTTAGACCATGTAAGAATATTGCTTAGTTCAGTTCAGTTGCTCAGTCGTGTCCGACTCTTTGCGACCACATGAACCGAGCACGCCAGGCCTCCCTGTCCATCACCAATTCCCGGAGTCCACCCAAACTCATGTCCATTGAGTTGGTGATGCCATCCAACCATCTCATCTTCTGTCGTCCCCTTCTCCTCCTGCCCTCAATCTTTCCCAGCATCAGAGTCTTTTCAAATGAGTCAGCTCTTCGCATCAGGTGGCCAAAGTACTAGAATTTCAGCTTCAACATAAGTCCTTCCAATGAACACCCAGAACTGATCTCCTTTAGGATGGACTGGTTGGATCTCCTTGCAGTCCAAGGGACTCTCAAGAGTCTTCTCCAACACCACAGTTCAAAAGCATCAATTCTTCGGTGCTCAGCTTTCTTCACAGTCGAATTCTCACATCCATACGTGACCGGAGGAAAAACCATAGCCTTGACTAGATGGACCTTTGGTGGCAAAGTGATGTCTCTGCTTTTTAATATGCTGTCTAGGTTGGTCATAACTTTCCTTCCAAGGAGTAAGCGTCTTTTAATTTCATGGCTGCAATCACCATCTGCAGTGATTTTGGAGCCCAGAAAAATAAAGTCAGCCACTGTTTCCCCATCTATTTGCCATGAAGTGATGGGACCAGATGCCATGATCTTAGTTTTTGAATGTTGAGTTTCAAGCCAGCCTTTTCACTCTCCTCTTCCACTCTCATCAAGAGGCCCTTTAGTTCCTCTTCACTTTCTGCCATAAGGGTGGTGTCATTCTGCATATCTGAGGTTATTGATATTTCTCCTGGCAATCTTGATTCCAGCTTGTGCTTTATCCAGCCGAGCATTTCATGTGATGTACTCTGCATATAAGTTAAATAAACAAGGTGACAATATACAGCCTTGACATACTCCTTTCCCAATTTGGAACCAGTCCATTGTTCCATGTCCAGTTCTAACTGTTGGTTCTTGACCTGCATACAGATTTCTTGGGAGGCAGGTAAGATGGTCTGGTATGCCCATCTCTTTCAGAATTTTCTACAGTTTGTTGTGATTCACACAGTGAAAGGCTTTGGCATAGATAAAGGCTTTAGAAGCCTTGAAAATAGAAACTAGCCAACTACAAACTCAAGGCACACTGTGGGCATCAGAAAAATGCACATCAAGATTTGAATAAGCCCTGTTTCCATCAACTGAAAATAACATAGAAAGTTAAGTTGCAGATTTAGTGGTAAGGGTAGCCATACTGCAAAGGAGACTGAATACTCAGCTTTCACAAATTGGGTGGGTCAAAACCAGGAGCCTCATAAGCAAAGCGTGTGACTCTGAAACCTAGAATGAGGGTATTTGTGAGGATAAGCCTGTTCTGTCATATCTTGAATCCCAGGTTTTCCTTCACCCTTTGGGCTGGCAGAAGCAGCTCCTTTACCCTCATTAGAGAGAATTATTCTCAAGTTGCCTAGACATTCCCCCTAAAACCTCACCTGAGGCAGATGCCTTGGAAGCAATACTTGCCAAAATATACCATCTCCTCACCACACTGAGAATGAGGGCCATGGGAAGAAGTACTGTGCATACCGAAAAGTTATAGGACTTGGAGCCAGGGAAGCACATGTTAGAGTGGATCTAATAATTATTTTATTAGAGAAGGCAATATATAAGGACAAGATTTATTGGCATGGGATGTTAAACTTGGGACTTAACATCTTGACAAGACTAGTTTGGGGAAATTATAAAGTAAATCTAGAACATCTTCTAGGGCCAGAAAGTAAAGAAGCACTAAATAGGAAAATTGTGAGCACTACCCATTTCACTTCTTGTCCTAATTTTTATCTATTAGAAAAAATTTATAAAATAGACTATTACACCCATTTATTATCACCAACTGTTATTTTTCATGTAAGGAATAGTGAAAAGATTATCACTAGATCTAAAATGACATGTGTGAGGAATATAAGAAACTAGAAGTTATTAATTTATGAACATGCTGCTGCTGCTGCTGCTAAGTTGCTTCAGTCGTGTCCGACTCTGTGCGAGCCCATAGACGGCAGCCCACCAGGCTCCCCCATCCTTGGGATTCTCCAGGCAAGAATATTGGAGTGGGTTGCCATTTCCTTCTCCAATGCATGAAAGTGGAAAGTGAAAGTGAAGTCGCTCAGTCGTGTTCAACTCTTAGTGACCCCATGGACTGTAGCCTACCAGGCTCCTCCATCCATGGGATTCTCCAGGCAAAAGTACTGGAGTGGGGTGCCATTGCCTTAACATGAGGACTATACAAATTTCACCTTATGATTTCATGATAAATGGTACATAAAATATTATTTTCCATACAGTGTGATCCACAGGTAAATTTTATGCCTGATATTTATAAATCACATATGTAATTTAAAGAAGAAATAGTAGAAAATATTGTCAAATGGTATTTCATTTTACCATTTGTATGAATTGCAATAATATATAATCACACTATTTGCTATTGAGAGAGCTTTAATGTTTTTCTGTTCATTTTTTACTTTATACTAAAAAACAGGGAATGCAGAGTTAATTTTCTTGTGACAGCTATTACTGAAATATCTGTTAAATAGTATATCTGATTCATGGTACACTGAAAACCCATGTTTCTAATAATGCCCTAAGGCACTGGAGTTCCTAAAGTATATCTTTTGAAGACATAGCTTTGCAGATATAGGAAACCAAACTATAAATGGAACAGTTCTGAACAGTAACAAAAAAAAAAAAAGTGCCAAATTCAAGTATATGTTTTTGAATGATCTTTGAAAAAATATCCTGAAGAAAAAAAGATAATACCACAAGTAGTATTCTTTAGTATATATTGTAGAAACTCAAGTGTCCTATATTCTTAAAATAGTCCTGGTTTTTCTCCTAACTGCCTGACTTTGTGCTAGTCTTTTCGTTAAAATTTCTAATGTTTATTTTTCAGGAACCATATATTTAGTTTTGACAGCAGTCTCAAAGAGAATCACATGGAATGCTTATTTTTAAAGTTAAGAAAACTGAGAGCTTCAGAGATGAAACATCTTGCCCAAGATCATATAGCTAAGGAACAGTGGATTTGAACTCAGAAAGTTTGATTCTGGAAACCAAGCACTTGTCAACTATTCTACAGCCTCTGTAGTCTTACCTACACATCTATAATGTAAGGCTACAGAACTAATTTCCTCCCTGATTCTATAAATAAAAATAACACAGGAGGAAAAAAGAGGTTCATAAGCCCTTCACTTTTTTGTGGTACACTCACAGAGAAGATGGGTATTCATGTTACTCCTTTTTAATAAGCCACTTGCTAAGAGAAACACATTTTTCACCCTGGGTTCCCCTAGGGTATCATTTACTGTAGCATTGGAGAGTCACAGCAGGTATACTTTGGTGGCTCATCTGAATGCAAATCTCTTAGGATTTATCCCAAATAAATAGGGGATGAGTCACAGGGTAGTAGAATATCAGAGAGGAGGAAAACCCAGGCCGCATCTACACTAAACGCTTTTACTAACTTGGTTTTTGTCAAAGATCAAAAGACAAACTTCAGAAGATATAAAACTCTGGCAATAAAACCACACCCTTGAGTAACATGCAATAACTATAATAGTCTTTTATCTTTATGTATCAGAAACTGAAGAAATTTAGCAGTAATTCATTCTATCAACAAATGATCTTATAGTCTACTTGTGCAGAAAACCTAAAAGTTGTGAGTATCTGCTTTCCTGTCCTTAATATTTTATTGTTTGATGATGTATCTGTTTTCCTTTCTGAGGAGATGATTATCTTGTCAATAATTTTGAAGTAAATTAATTTAAATCAATGACTTTTCAAATTGCAGGTTGCAAACCCTTAGGGAGTACATTGTGTGTGTGTGTGTGTGTGTTCATGTGCACTCATGCACACGCTTAGTCATGTCTGACTCTTTGCAACCCCAAGGATTGTAGCCTGCCAGGCTCCTCTATCCATGGGATTTCCCAGGCAAGAGTACTGGAGCAGGTTGCCATTTCCTATTCCAGGCTATCTTCCTGACCCAGGGATCAAACCCGCATCTCTTGTGCCTCCTGCATTGGCAGGTGGATTCTTTACCACTGCGCTACTGGGGAAGCCCTTTTTTTGGAATCTATATAGTGAGTTGTAACCCATAAACAATTAAATAGAATTTAAAATAGAAGAATGAATCATATTTATCAAGTACCTATATTGTTTCAAGAGTTTTGTTCTTATTTTGGATCTAGTCACAAAAGTTCAAAATCCATCAGCATTTGTAGAACATAGACTTTTCTTTCCATTATGGTTTATGACATAACTTTTTATTTTTAATTGGAGGATAATTATAATATTTTTATGGTTTTTGCCATATATTGTCATGAATCGGCCATAGGTATAGGTATATCCCCTCCCTTTTGAACCCCCCCTCCCACCTCCCTCCCTACCCCATTCCTGTAGATTGTCTCAGAGCACTGGCTTTGGGTTCCCTGTGTCATACATCAAACTCCCACTAGCTATCTGTTTTATATATGGTAATGTGTATGTTTCAATGCTGTTTTCTCAAATATCCCACCCTCACCTTTTCCCACTATATCCAAAAGTCTGTTCTTTATGTCTGTGTCTCCTTTGCTGCCTGCAGGTAGGATCATCAGTACCATCTTTCTAGATCCCATATACATGTGTTAATATACGAGATTTGTCTTTATCTTTCTGACTTCCTTCACTCTGTATAATAGGCTCTAGGTTCATCTACCTCATTAGAACTGGCGCAAATGCATTCCTTTTATGTCTGAGTAATACTCCCTTGTGTATATGTACCACAACTTCCTTATCCATTTATCTGTCGATGGACATCTAGATTTCTTCCATGGCCTGGCTGTTGTAAACAGTGCTGCAGTGAACATAGGGATACATGTGTCTTTTTCAATAATGGTTTCCTCAGGGTAAATGCCCAGTAGTGGGATTGCTGGGTCATATGGTGGTTTTATTCTTAGTTTTTTAAGGAATTTCCATACCAGCTTCCATAGTGGCTGTATCAAGTTACATTTCCACCAATGGTGTAAGAACGTTCCCTTTTCTCCATACCCTCTCCAGTGTTTATTGTTTGTAGACTTTCATGATGGCCATTCTGACCAGTGTTAGGTGATATCTCATTATAGTTTTGATTTGCATTTCTCTAATAATGAATAATGTTGAATATCTTTTCATATGTTGATTAGCCATTTGTATGTCTTCTTTGGAGAAATTCCTGTTTAAGTCTTCTGCCCACTTTTTGATTGGCTTGTTTGTTTTTCTGGTATTGAGCTGCATGAGCTACTATATATTTTGGAGATTAATTTTTTTCAGTTGTTTCATTTGCTATTATTTTCTCCCATTCTGAGGGTTGTCTTTTCACCTTGCTTATAGTTTCCTTTGTTGTGCAAAAATTTTTGAGTTTAAATAGACCCCATTTGTTTATTTTTGTTTTTATTTCCATTACTTTAGGAGGTGAGTTGCACAAGATCTTGCTGTGATTTACGTCACAGAGTAGAACTTATATTTTAAACACTCTGGTTGTTCACGGTATTATCCTCTGGATAACTAGTAAATATCTAAAAGATGCCCAGTGATTAGTGGCTGAAGAAGATATAGAGAGGAACCTCAAACTCAAATGTGTCTCTTACACAGCTTAAAAACTAAGGAAAGGACTGTGACCTACTTTAATCTTCGATTCTATTTATAAATTTAAAAAGATAGGACTTGCAGAGATATAGAGCCTCATATATTAAGTATATTCGTTAAAAGTGGTCCTTTCCACAGTATGTAGCTCTTTTTCTAATCTCTAAATTAAGATGCTTTGGGTTGTAAGTAAAAGTAAGCTCAACCCAGGTACCTTGAATATATAAGAGGATATGTCCGACTTCTGGTAGTTTTGATGTAGAAGCTGACAATCTCATGGTGTCATCAGGTTTTCTAGATCTGTTTGTATGTGGTTTTCTTGCTCTGCCATCTTTTAGGTTATTTTCATTCAAAGACCGTCTTTCCGTTTTGTATATGAAATGACTGTGGGTGTTATAAGCCTCACAATAACAAACCACAAAATCCAACACATGAGAAAATACTCAATGATTTATGACACTATTCTAGATATTTTCCTCACTTTATGAATATTATAGAATCTTTTACAGTTTGAATTTTGATAATTGCATTCCCATGCTTGCATCTGACTCCCATATTGTCTGTGAGTTACATCTAGAAGTTTGATTATGTCCAGGTTCAATTTTTGGTAAGAATATTTCACAGATAGTATTACAATATTCTTCTATCAGCAGACGCATAATGTCTGGTTGTCTCCATTTTGAGGTGTTAGAAGCCATGGAGGAACATTGTTTAAATCCATGAGTGATAATCCAGTTTTGCCATTACTTACTTATTTTAATGGCTTTTGAATTGTCTCAGTTCAGCTATCTGGATATTAAGAACTGCTGTTTTCACAAGATAAATGCTTGCTTTTCTTTTGATTTAGCTGTTTTCTGAATACTTGGTCCTCTAGCAATACTAAAGATGACCAATGAGATTTTTAAAAGTATCTTTCTGAACTCATGGATTAAAAATTCTTTATAGGTGTTAATTCACTGCAGTTTTCTCATTGATGTTCAAAGTGTTTCATCTTTGGTCAGTGGAGTCTCTTTAAGTCTCTAAGTCTTTGACATCATCAATAGCTTGTCTGCTTTCTGGTGTGACAAGATGGTCCAGATTCATCTTAGACGTTGCCTGCTATAGACATAGAGCTAGCCATTTCTCCAGTAAGTCTTGATTCCTGTTAGTGGCAAATTATATTTAGAGACCACTGTTTGGAAACTAGGAGCGCTCATTGCTGATGGGTTGGGTACATTTTCCTAGTCCTTTTAGAAAATACGTCATGGTTTCATATTGATACTTCCTACTTAATCTCATACATTTTATACCTGTTTTCCTTCTGCTGCTGCTGCTGCTAAGTTGTGTCAGTCGTGTTCAACTCTGCAACCCCATAGGCGGCAGCCTACCCTTCTAACATGACCCAAATTTGTTTTCAGTGATTTCAACATAATTTCTCATTTGTTTTTTCCCACAATAACAGACTCTGAATAAATTAACATTATCAACAACAATATGATTACTAGAAAGAGTTTAAAGAGCATTTTTGTTTTTGCTCTTCTGTTTGACCTTAGACTATATCCCAAAAGAATATACACCCAAATTCCTGTGTTTAAAACCAGTTGAAAGTAGTTTCTATCTTACGTTTTATGCCCCCAATTCAATACAATTGAGTTCATTGGTTTCATTCCCCTTTCACTTTGAGGGAGTTTTTTTTTTTTTAAATACTTCTGAGATTTCAGCTTTAAATCTATGGGTCAAGATATACTCAAGAGAAGTCTGGCCTCTATTCTGGTTCCCTCTAACTCATCACCTCTGTCCCCTTATAGCTATAGTTCACACTTCCATTTTTGATATAAGCAAGAAAGAAAACACCAAGATAGCCGCACATGACAAGTCAAATTTCTCTTTCATTTGCTGGAGCAAATAGACTTGTAACTAAGGGGTCTTACCCAGTTTTACTAATAAATAAGAGATTCTTATCCAGATTTACTAATGATTTCAAGGATATAAAGCCAAAAGGCTCAGTCAAATGAAAGAGAAATTTGACTTGTCATGTGTGGCTATCTTGGTGTTTTCTTTCTGCATTGGATACATTCTCTGGCTAGTATTAGATGAAGTCTTTAAATGAGATTTGTGTCTGACCTCACATAGCAAGAAAGGAATTGTTCAATGAAGCCTCCCTATTTTGTATTTAGATTGGTAAAGGGCTTGTGTGACATTTTTTCTGGAGCCATGCCTTATAATACCATAGATTTCCAGGGATAATCTTGCTAAGAGAATTTCACAGATAAGGGCACTCCTACTAATAGATACCTTTAGCCTGAAGATATTTAGGTTATGTTTACCAAAAAATTAGGAGAAGGCAATAGCAACCCACTCCAGTACTCTTGCCTGGAAAATCCCATGGGCGCAGGAGCCTGGTGGGCTGCAGTCCATGGGGTCACTAAGAGTCAGACATGACTGAGTGACTTCACTTTCACTTTCACTTACCAAAAAATTAGACTAGGACACCTGTGTTTTTTTCTTTCCTAGAGAGTGTCCCTTGGTAATCAGAGAGAAACAGATCATACGCCAGCAGCTTTAACAAGGAGCAAGAATTCCCTCTATGGAATACCTTAACAATGACCGCACTGGTTCATAGGTCTTTTAAATTTCTTTTAGCAACTTTATTACTCCTTTTCCTTCTTTATTCACAGTTATTTGAACCTTTTTTTCAATGTGTTGATGGAAACATTTAACTTGAGTGTACGATTTTTCTAAGGCCAAATTCACTGCCTTCTCTGGCCCGTTAGTTTCCATAGGTGTTAGATCTATTGGGAGACTTAATTCAGCTTCCTCTAAATATTATTTCATTGTGGAAATCACTGTTTACATAAATCTTGCTTTTTTACTTAATGATATAAATAAACTTACAAATTCTCTGTTATACCATATAGCTGTAGAAGAGAGATTAATATTTGATATACCATATATTATTTAATTGGAGAAGGCAATGGCACCCCACTCCAGTACTCTTGCCTGGAAAATCCCATGGACGGAGGAGCCTGGTAGGCTGCAGTCCATGGGGTCGCTAAGAGTCGGACACGACTGAGCAACTTCACTTTCACTTTTCACTTTCATGCATTGGAGAAGGAAATGGCAACTCACTCCAGTGTTCTTGCCTGGAGAATCCCAGGGACGGGGGAGCCTGGTGGGCTGCCATCTATGGGGTCACACAGAGTTGGACACGACTGAAGTGAGTTAGCATAGCATAGCATATTATTTAATATTATAGGATAATTATATTCCTCCTCAATAGAAATGGCTTCCCCTCATCCACATTCCACATTATACAGATGGCAACTAGAGTATACTGTTAAATAAATTCTGGATCACATTTGGTTTGTTCCACGTATTATGGTACAGGTTTTTACAAATGTCATTATGTAAATTTACTCTTGCTAAGGGAAACACAGATTGCTTCTGTATCTAAACCTCCATACTTGTTGGTTGTAAGAACCCAGGTAGCTAACTCAGGAATCTGATGAAGGCATATACCTTAGCATTCCAGTCTCTTTTCAGAGATGAACACTGAATTTTTTTGTTGAATATCCACATGATGCACTTTGTTGTTGTTCAGTCACTAGGTCATGTCTGACTGTTTGCAACTTCATTGTCTATGACATGCCAGGCTCCTCTGTCTTCCACTATCTCCTGGAGCTTGCCCCAATTCATGTCCATTGACTCTGTGATGCTACTTAACTATCTCATCTTGTGTCTCCCCCTTCTCCTTTTGCCTTCAATCTTTCCCAGCATCAGGGTCTTTTCCAATGAGTCAGCTTTTTGCATCATGTGGCCAAAATAGTAGAGCTTTAGCTTCAAGGCAAACCATTCAATATCACAGTAATCCAAGTCTATGCCCCAACCAGTAACGCTGAAGAAGCTGAAGTTGACCGGTTCTATGAAGACCTACAAAACCTGTTAGAACTAACACCAAAAAAGATGTCCTTTTCATTATAGGAGACTGGAACGCAAAAGTAGGAAGTCAAGAAATACCTGGAGTAACAGGCAAATTTGGCCTTGGAATATGGCATGAAGCAGGGCAAAGACTAATAGAGTTTTGCCAAGAAATGCACTGGTCATAGCAAACACCCTCTTCCAACAACACAAGAGAAGACTCTACACGTGGACATCACCAGATGGTCAACACTGAAATCAGATTGATTATGTTCTTTGCAGCCAAAGATGGAGAAGCTCCATCTTTGTCCATCTTGTCAACAAAAACAAGACTGGGAGCTGACTGTGGCTCAGATCATGAACTCCTTATTACCAAATTCAGACTTAAATTGAAGAAAGTAGGGAAAACCACTAGACCATTCAGGTATGACCTAAATCAAATCCCTAGGATCGTACAGTGGAAGTGACAAAACAGATTCAAGGGGTTAGATCTGATAGACAGAGTGCCTGAAGAACTATAGATGGAGGTTCGTGACATTGTACAGGAGACAGGGATCAAGACCATCCCCATGGAAAAGAAATGCAAAAAAGCAAAATGGCTGTCTGGGGAGGCCTTACAAATAGCTGTGAAAAGAAGAGAAGCAAAAAGCAAAGGAGAAAAGGAAAGATATAAGCATCTGAATGCAGAGTTCCAAAGAATAGCAAGAAGAGATAAGAAAGCCTTCCTCAGCAATCAATGCAAAGAAAGAGAGGAAAACAACAGGATGGGAAAGACTAGAGATCTCTTCAAGAAAATTAGAGATACCAAGGGAACATTTCATGCAAAGATGGGCACGATAAAGGACAGAAATGGTATGGACCTAACAGAAGCAGAAGATAGTAAGAAGAGGTGGCAAGAATACACAGAAGAACTGTACAAAAAAAATCTTCACAACCCAGATAATCACGATGATGTGATCACTCACCTAGAGCCACACATCCTGGAATGCGAGTCAAGTGGCCTTAGGAAGCATCACTACAAACAAAGCTAGTGGAGGTGATGGAATTCCAGTTGAGCTATTTCAAATCCTGAAAGATGATGCTGTGAAAGTGCTGCACTCAATATGCCAGCACATTTGGAAAACTCAGCAGTGGCCACAGGACTGGAAAAGGTCAGTTTTCATTCCAATCCCAAAGAAAGGCAATGCCAAAGAATGCTCAAACTACCACACAATTTCACTCATCTCACATGCTAATAAAGTAATGCTCAAAATTCTCCAAGCCAGGCTTCAGCAGTATGTGAACCGTGAACTTCCTGATGTTCAAGCTGGTTTTAGAAAAGGCAGAGGAACCAGAGATCAAATTGCCAACATCTGCTGGATCATGGAAAAAGCAAGAGAGTTCCAGAAAAGCATCTATTTCTGCTTTATTGACTATGCCAAAGCTTTGACTGTGTGGATCACAATCAACTGTGGACAATTCTGAAAGAGATGGGAATACCAGACCACCTGACCTGCCTCTTAAGAAATTTGTATGCAGGTCAGGAAGCAACAGTTAGAACTGGACATGAAACAACGGACTGGTTCCAAATAGGAAAAGGAGTTCGTCAAGGCTGTATATTGTCACCCTGTTTATTTAACTTCTATGCAGAGTACATCATGAGAAACGCTGGACTGGAAGAAACACAAGCTGGAATCAAGATTGCTGGGAGAAATATCAATAACCTCAGATATGCAGATGACACCACCCTTATGACAGAAAGTGAAGAGGAACTGAAAAGCCTCTTGATGAAAGTGAAAGAGGAGAGTGAAAAAGTTGGCTTAAAGCTCAACATTCAGAAAACGAAGATCATGGCATCTGGTCCCATCACTTCATGGCAAATAGATGGGGAAACAGTGGAAACAGTGTCAGACTTTATTTTTCTGGGCTCCAAAATCACTGCAGATGGTGATTGCAGCCATGAAATTAAAAGACGCTTACTCCTTGGAAGGAATGTTATGACCAACCTAGACAGCATATTCAAGAGCAGAGGCATTACTTTGCCAACAAAGGTCCGTCTAGTCAAGGCTATGGTTTTTCCATCGGTCATATATGGATGTGAGAGTTGGACTGTGAAGAAGGCTGAGTGCCGAAGAATTGATGCTTTTAAACTGTGGTGTTGGTGAAGACTCTTGAGAGTCCCTTGGACTGCAAGGAGATCCAACCAGTCCATTCTGAAGGAGATCAGCCCTGGGATTTCTTTGGAAGGAATGATGCTAAAGCTGAAACTCCAGTACTTTGGCCACCTCATGTGAAGAGTTGACTCATTGGAAAAGACTCTGATGCTGGGAGGGATTAGGGGCAGGAGGAGAAGGGGACGACAGAGGACGAAATGTCTGGATGGCATCACTGACTCGATGGGCGTGAGTCTGAGTGAAGTCCGGGAGTTGGTGATGGACAGGGAGGCCTGGCGTGCTGCTATTCATGGGGTGGCAAAGAGTTGGACATGACTGAGTGACTGATCTGATCTGATCTGATTCTCTTGTTACCCTTTTCTTAATTGTTTTGCGTTTACTTTCTGTAGGTAGGGCTTTTCCTTCTCTTGTTTTCTGCCTAGAGAAGTTTCTTCAGCATTTGTTGCAAAGCTGGTTTGGTGGTGCTGAATTCTTTTAACTTTTGCTTGCCTAGAAAGCTTTTGATTTCTCCATCAAATCTTAAGGAGAGTCTTGCTGGGTAGAGTATTCTTGTTTATAGGCTCTTGCTTTTCATCACTTTAAATATCTCATGCCATTTCCTTCTGGCTTGTGGAATTTCTGTTGAGAAATCAGCTGATAGCCTGATAGGAGTTCCCTTGTATATTATATGTCATTTTTCCCTTATTGCTTTTAATATTTTATCTCTGTCTTTAATTTTTGTCCGTTTGATTATTGTGTGTCTGGGTGTGTTCCTCCTTGGGTTTATCCTGCCTGGAACTCTCTGTGCTTCCTGGAGTTGGTTGATTATTTCCTTTCCTATGTTAGTTTCCCAGCAATCTTAATTCCAGTTTGTGATTGATCCAGCCCAGCATTTCACATGAGGTCATCTGCATAGAAGTTAGATAAGCGGGGTGACAGTATACTCCTTTGTCATACTCCTTTCCCGATTTTAAATGAGTCAGTCATTCCATGTCAGTTGTAACTGTTGCTTCTTGACCCACATACAGGTTTCTCAGGAGACAGGTAAGGTCATCTTATATTCCCATCTCTTTAAGACTCTTCCATGATTTGTTGTGATACACATAGTCAAAGGCTTTAGCATAATCAATGAAGCAGAAATTTTTCTGAAACTTCCTTGATTTCTTCATGATCCAAGGAACATTGGCAGCTTGATCTCTGGTTCCTTGGCCTCTTTGAAACCCAGCTTGTACATCTGGAAGTTCTCTGTTCACCTACTGCTGAAGCCTAGCTTGAAGGATTTTGAGCATAACCTTGCTGGCATATGAAATGAGTGCAATTGTATGGTAGTTTGAACATTCTTTGGTATTGTCCTTCTTTGGGATTGGAATGAAAACTGATCTTTTCCAGACCTGTGGCCACTGCTGAGTTTTCCAAATTTGCTGGCATATTGAGCAGCACTTTAACAGCATCATCTTTCAGGATTTTAAATTGCTCAGCCAGAATTCTGTTACCTCCATTAGCTCTGTTTGTAGTAATGTTTCCTAAGGCCCACTTGATGTCACAATCCAGGAGGTGACGTTATCACACTATCATGGCTATCTGGGTCATTAAGACCTTTTTTGTATAGTTCTTCTGTGTATTCTTGCCACCTGTTAATCTCTTCTGCTTCTGTTATGTCCTTACCATTCCTGTCCTTATCATGCCCATCCTTGCATAAAATGTTCCCTTGTATATCCAGTTTTCTTACAAAGATTTCTAGTCTTACAGGAAAACATTCTATTGTTTTCCTCTGTGTCTTTATATTGTTCATTTAAGAAGGCCATCTTACTACTCCTTGCTATTCTGCAAAACACCTCATTCAGTTGGGTATATCTTTCCCTTTCTCCCTTGCCTTTCATTTCTCTTCCTTTTTTTCAGCTATTTGTAAATCCTCCTCAGACAACCATTTTGCCTTCTTTCATTTCTTTTTCTTTTGGGATGATTTTGATCACTGCCTCCCGTACAATGTTACAAACCTCCATCCATTGTTATTCAGACACTGTTTACCAGGTCTAAGTCCTTGAATCTATTTGTCACCTCCACTGTA